>NW_017534475.1:436729-543684 GCF_001853355.1 Bactrocera latifrons
ATATCTTTATATTATTGGCCACAATAAGCCAATACTTCATTTATTGACATAAAATGAGTTGAAATTGTTTCATTTAGCATGTCTATTGTTTTACTACATATTCACTTAGCCTCCATAAAGTAGTACTTTCGTAATTTTATTTGAGGCTCTCTTGGTCGACTAGGAATGGCGTTCTCGTTTAAGTCTGACAGGTACATATACCCGACTTCATATTTGGCTGGCGGTGAGCTACCGCAAACATATGTAGTGTCGTACCATGCTATGTACATAGGTTCAGAATGCTTTCCTCGAAGCGGAGTATTATTAGAACTTGCTTATTGCTTTACCATGTTGCTCACCAATGCGTAATGTAATATCTGTTCTATTGCCAAATCTTATTGTCTTACATGAACGTTAATTTTGCTATATATATAGTATATAATTAAGTATTTCAATTCTATATCTATGCTTTTAGTAACAGAGAAAACTTTCCAGCCAATATGGAGAAAGTAATTTTTTACTTTTAACTTTCGAAAGTATCAACAGTGCAATTAGATTTATTGTGAATGGATTATTAATAAGAAGATGCATATAATTTTCATATTGTTGATAGATTGATTTAGGCCGAGTAGAAATTTTGTTTGGAAAATAAGTGGAACCAATTAATTTCATAAATAAAATAAGTTTAAAAGAACAATGCGAGAAACATTGCATGTTTGTGGTAAAATATTAACGACGGATGATTACCACTTTTTTGCTCTTTGCTGTGAAAAATGTGATGCATCCTTCGGTCAGTGGTCAGGATTTCTGAAACATTTGAGCAATAAACATGATCTTGATTTGCCGCTAATCAACACATTTATAAGGGAGGATGAGCAAAATCCAGAATGTGATGAAATATCTATTAAAGCGACTTTGAAACAAGAAATGGAAAATGAGCTAAATAAACAAATAAAAGTTGATGCCGCAGAATATGAAAGTAATGGGGATTTTAGCGACAGTGAACCCGAAGATAATGCGAAAAAAGTTGAGTCCAATGATGACGGTCAGGACAATGATTGTATTAGCACTAAATCGAATGAGTCGACAGGTGCTTGGAATATGGCGGAGGACAATAACCATTTGGTTTGTTAACAAACAAAAATCTCTTAACTACTCACTAATTTCAATTGTTTTTCAACAGAACACATCTAGTGAAGGGGAACTATTCCAAGATTCTAAGAAAAAGCTTAAAGCGGTATTTATAAACATATAGCTAAACGAGAATTTCAATTAGATTAAAAAATTTACATTGCAGTTTAATTTTAATATCCACGAAACGTATACTCGGGATATATCGAATAAATTTCTTAAAATAATTGAAAAATATCCAATTTTATGGAATCAACAGCATTCGAATTATTGGTTGCCTGAAAAACGCACCCGTGTACTCTATTCGATTAAAGAATATATGGCCAAAGTGGGTTACACAGTTAGTGATTATGGATTGCGCAGCATAATTCAACGCATATTACGCGATCATAAAGCTTATAAGCAAGAACTTGCGGTTTGTGGACGCTTAGATGAACCTAAAACGTTGTTTTTAAAAAAATGTAAATTTTTGGAGGGCCCACAGAATGGTGGGGCTATTGCAAACGAAGCTGAAAACTATTCGGATGTTGTAAATTGTTTACAATTTGTTACGGTTTTTTATGAAGTACTCAATCTATTAATTTTTACATGTAGGATGACCATCCGATTCATGATGACTTAGATGATGATGAATTTCTTTTGAGCTCCGATATCGAATCAAATGCTGGAAACAATCCCTCTGAAATAAATGCATTTTTAAAAGATTCGGTATGCCATTGGTTAAATTTTATTTTCATTTGTGTATTATTTATTATAATTGCAATTTTGTCCTAACACAGCGTGATGGTAAAAGAATCTGTTTTAATATGACTGTAAATCCGCTTATTGATGAGTTCGTCAGTTTGCTGCGTGACAATCCAGTTTTATGGGAAGTGGGCCAATTTCAAAATTTAACCGAGCGTAAACGCATTTTGGAATCATGGATACCTATTTTTCAGGACCGTCATAATGTCATCTTTACTTATAAAGATCTTACGTTGAACTTAAAGATCTTACGCAGGACACTAACAAACATGGAAGAACGGAAAGTATTGGCTAAATCTGCGCAACATCTGAAGGATATCTGCAGTTTTCTGCCTAAAGCCAAACCAATTACACGTCTCAAATGTGAAGAATGTAATCGTAATTTTCTCACAGAATACACCTTGCAAGCTCATAGGTATGCCGCACATAATATTGGCACCAATCCTTTCAAATGTGAGGTGTGTGGCCGTGATTTTCAAGCACACAATCAGTTAGATACACATTTGCGTCGAGTACATCTCAAACAGTTTTCCGTTTATTGTGATGTCTGCAATCGTGGTTTCTTGCAGCATAGTGCAATGGTGCTACATCGTCAAACCCACACAGGTGAGAAAATGTTCGTATGCGAAACATGTGGTAAATCATTTAGGCGAAAGATTAATATGCAACAACATTATATGCGTATACATTTGCGTCAGCGGAATTTCAATTGTGAACTGTGCCCGAAAACATTTTATTTAAAATGCCATCTACGCGATCACATGAATGCTCATCTAAACATCCGTAATCATATTTGCCCCACCTGTGGCAAAGCTTTCCACAGTAGTCATGCATTAATGCGCCATAAGCAAATACATTCGGAGGTTAAGCGTTATGCTTGCAAGCTTTGTGATGCACGTTTCCATCAGTTTGTGGGTCTGAATTCACATATGAAGAATAAACATAAATTTGTAAATGATAAGGACGAAGAAGTGCAAACTCAGCCTGTGGTTCATATGACAACGCTGCCTGCCAATACAACGCCAGATACTTCCATGCAAATCAAAGGTGAAGTTGTGCAGTCTTTGGATAGTTGGAATATGTAAATATAAAAAATAAATTTAAGATACGTTTAGTGCTTTCTTGTCGGTTCTTTTTGCCATTTTAGCAAATGGATTTATATTTGTCTCTAATGCAAAATATTTTGTGTGAAAATGAATCGTCTGATGTAAACGACCGAGAAAGTTGAAGACATTCAGTGAATAATAAACCAAAGTAGTTTTAAATGCCATTAAACCCACATTTTCCAATGATTTAAACCGTAGAATAAAATATGTAGTTAGTTTTTATTAATGTAATTAATTATTATTTTGTAATATGATTATCATATCAATTGGAAGCGAAAAGATTTTAACTAACTTCCTAATTGTGCAGAGTATTTCGCTATGGAAGTTAAACTATCAATATACATACATATGTTATCTTATAATGTTTCAATTAAACTTAGAGATGTTACCATTCTTTTTCGCTTCTTACTTTGACAAGTCGAAGGTTTAAATATATTTTAAATACACAAAATTAGAGCAAAATATTTACGAGTAAGCTTTTTTGAAATCAAGTCTTCACAAATACTTTTAATTATATAGTACATAAATTTAAAATAAAAATGTTTAATAAATCATAACAGCA
Source organism: Bactrocera latifrons (assembly GCF_001853355.1). Lineage (NCBI taxonomy): Eukaryota > Metazoa > Arthropoda > Insecta > Diptera > Tephritidae > Bactrocera > Bactrocera latifrons. Next base: position 440,252 of record NW_017534475.1, read on the forward strand.
TATTCTGTTAAAAAGTGTGGTATAATAGAATAAGATTTTAATTTAAAATAATAATTTTGAGCGAAGTATAATTTATTTTTGCCCAAAAGTGGGATGTGCTTTGGTGATTAAGTCGGCTAAAGTCGAAGTCAAAATTTTGTTATTTATACTTACCATTACCATTACCGTGATTCTTTATTCCAGTATAAGAGTATACGTGTTTTCTTACATACATATGTACAGTATATACAATTTTTAAGTGTCAAGTATGAAACTAAACATATGAACCCACGGAATTCAATTGGCATTCCTTAGCTTCGGGCCAAACATCAAAAACATCCAAACATCTTGACACAATAGTAAAAAGCCATATTATTATACATACTATACATACAAGTATGTATAACGTCAGATGAAATAAAAGCAAATGTGTGCTTCTCTACCATTTTATTGGGTATTCAGGTCCATATAATTATATCTATTTTAGTTTCATTGCATTTCAATTCTATTTATGATTTTCCCCATATCCCGCGCTTTTACGCATCAACCTACCAGCAATGTTTCTTCATCGGGAAATTCATAATTGGGCACTGCCAAATTGAGCGGGGCAGGTCCTTTACGTACACGTCCCGACGCATCGAAATGTGAGCCATGACATGGGCAGTAGTAACCGCCGAAATCACCAGCATTGGCAATTGGCACACAACCCAAATGTGTGCAGACACCGATTACCACCAACCAACGCGGATCTTTGACACGTTTGTCATCCGATTCTGGGTCGCGTAAAGTCGATATATTCACTGAACGCACACCTTCGATTTCAGCTTCCGTACGATGCCGTATGAATAACGGTTTGCCACGCCATTTGAATGTCACTGACTTGCCCTCGGGTATGTCTTTCAATTTGATCTCAATCTTTGCCATAGCCAACACATCGGCGGTTGCGCTCATTGAGCGGACGAAGGCGTGTACCAAACCTTTGGCTGCATAGCAACTGCCAATGGCGCCGGCCGCAACGATCGCATATGAAAAGGTTTTTCGCTGTTCAGCACAATTATCTTTTGGGTCATCCGGGTTTTCCGTTTGCCGACGATAGTCTGAGAAATCCGGTACCTTCATGTCATTATGAAAGTTGCGCAGTTGTAACGTGAGCGATGACAAATTCTGATTAACGAATACGAGTGGCACTAAAAAATGTCTGCAATTCCTGACGAGGAGAGTCGAAGGTGGGCAAGCTGCCACGATCTTTCTCAAGGGGGAATCGAGATTGGCAAAGTTCCTATTGCGACGTATCATGTACAGGAATGCATTGCGCCGAGGCAAAAGCACATTCAGAATTGTTGTTCTAAGAGCACTACAAAACCCGTTAAACATATTGAGGAAATTGTATGAATTTTTTTATTTAATTTAAATTAAATTGTGAAAATTTTGTCTTTTTTAAATGACGAAAAGGGAAGAGAAGTACTACTCATTTTCAAACTCAAAATTAATTTTTTAAATATCAACTACTATAGTTACGTATATTAATCGAATTTTTCGATAACGTGTACATTTGTTAAGTTAGCATGATTTTAAAAAATCATCCAGTGATAATAACTAATTACTTGAACTGCTTTGTCATGCCCACTGCTTTGTCATTCCGCATACAAAATCTGCGGTTGGACATTAAACACCTTTCCTTGCTCGTTCGAAATACATTCTAAATTTTCCAATAATACTTCCGAAACTGGCTTTCGAACATTTTTCGCTAGACTTTTATGTCTTAATTAATACCATTACATCCACCTTTCTCATTTTCAACCGCACAGAAACTGAAGAGGAATAGAAATATCAATCAGTAGGAGACACCACTTCGTTCTGGTATAATGCTTATATATATTCATATATGTATATGTATATATATAGTTGATATCTTCAATATTTGCGCAATTACATGGAAAGTAGTGGGCAAGTTACATTTAAACCTCCAAATAAATTTTCCAAAACACAATTCATAAAATTGTGTAACTCCTTCCGGAAACCTTTTAAATCTCGGGTCAAGAATTCCATATCAAATTAATATACATATATATACATGAGATGTTTTACATTTATTTAGAATACATAGAAAGCATAAGTAAATCATTTTTATTTCAACACGTTTATGAGCATTAAAGTAACGCTAAACACAAGTCCATACAATCATTATTACATAATAACATTCTCATACACACATGAGCACAGTTGTTTTTGTACATATTCGTATAAATGCTTCATCTATTTATCCGGCTCGTCTGAAAGCCAAAATGTTTCCATTTCACCTTTACCTTTGACCTTTACATAACCACGCGATTCGATTTTATAGCCCGCCTCACGCAATTTCATCGCAGTATAATTCGATAATTGTATCTTATATGGGTCGCTGCTACTTTCCATGCGCGACGCTGTGTTCACTGTGTCACCAAAGAGACAATACCGTGGCACTTTCAAACCCACAACACCAGCTACCACAGGTCCCGAATTTATACCCAATCTGATAGCAAGGTCCGGTATCTTTAAGGCCTTCACTTTCTTCACTACACGCAAAGCGAAATCGCCAGCATGTTGAGCATGCAGAGGATTTATATCGGGCGCTCCTGAAACGGCCATATAAACCATACCAACTGTCTCCACTTTATACACCAAGGGTGATGTTATCTCTTCATCAAATGCCGAGAATACCGTATTCAGTGTGGTCACTGCGGTCATGGCATCACGTATGTCATTCGTATCGCCAGCGTAAATATTCATCACTTCTATAAATATAACGGAGACCTCCTCAAAAGACTGGCATATTGTCTCCTCACCATTACGCATACGTTCGGCGATGGTACGCGGTATCATTGAGTAAAGGAGCTCATCACCTTGCCGCTTCCATGAATCGGCCAGTTCTAATGATTTCTCCAACTCATCGGAACGTTGCTCCTCCTTTTCGAACATAATTTCCAATTTAGAGCAATGCTGCCAGCCAGCCATTACCAGTTCACGACTCAAGCCATGTGGATTCAAGTCATTTAAGAATAGACCAATTCCATGCAATTCATCTAAATTTTCAATGAGCGGACTGCAGAGATAAATTAGTGAGTCAATATCTTTTAGATGAAACATTTGACCTTTCAACAAAATCGCCTTGTTTCCATGGGAAATCTTTCGTCTACCGGTAAGCGGATCGATTTCTTCCTTCTGATCGACATTTAACAGATTTTCCTCACTGCTATTTAATACTTCCCTCACCTCGTCTTCGAGATTGTGATCCATTAGTGCATCGTAGGCTGCCTGATTGCGACCCGTACGCAATAGTTCGAATTCGAAGAGTACTGAATGCATTTGTATAATTTGATCCCAAGTTATTTTGATGTCTTTTGGACGGCGACACTTGAATATATCCATAAGATGCGAACCCATAAAATTTTGTGGATTCTTACCCTGATTATGTAGTATCCAAGTATCAACGATTTTTTCACCAGCCGAGGTAATCACCATATTGCGATTGAGTAACACCGTGAAGGGAAAGAGATCAAGAAATACATCAATATTGATTTTCGGTAAAATCTGTTGCGTGGGATGTGCCACAACGTTCACACGCTTTGCCATATATTCGCGATTGTCAAAGTCCAACCGATATTTGACAATTACCGTTAACGGTTCGTGGCTCAATTTGATAGGACCAGCTATGCCTCCATTTATATCATTTTGACTCTCAATTACTGAACATTTTACATTTAAATTGTAAAACTCACGTCCTACCTGCGTCAACTGGCCCATTAAATATTTGGAAAACCCAGTGCGACCACTACGATAAACCATTACGGCGCCATTATCATCCACCTCAATGAGCTGCATGGAAGGACTTTTCATTTTCGGATAGGTGAAACGCATCTGCAAGTGAATATTATCGATGGACTGTAGAAAATCACAAAAATAACGTCCCGTCGCACGTATCATCTTATCATAGCCGAAATTGCTGAAAAACCGCACGAAGCAATTGCCAAAAAATGACATACACCAATCGAAAGACTTGCCCGTAATTGCCGACAATGCGGCCGCTATATCGGGCATTAATCCGTCGGGATAGATCTGATGGGTCTTGAATGTATTGTGACGACAGTCGATTATTTGGCATACTTGACGCCAAACTTCTTCACCGAACTCCTCTTGAATGAAATGTTGGACGGACTCTAAAACCATGCCATACATGATTGCGGCAGATTATTGTACTATTAAAAAGTAAGATTTTATATATTTGTTTGTAGTTATAACTAACAGCAGTCCTTGAGCTCTGAGATCAGTTTTCCCGTTATGGGCGTAAATATTTTAAATAAATGCAGTTATGCGTTAGTTGAGATACTTGTTGGTTTTTGTATGCTTAAAAACGGCTAGTGCTAAACTTTTATTGGAAACTGTAGATTTGATTGTCCGTGTGTGTTTTTTCCAACGACTTATGCTTTTCTTTTCTTTTAAAGTTTATAAAGCTTTCTTTCACTTTTTTCTTTTTAATTTTTGTTGAATTTCTAAAAATATTTTCATATACAATTAAATTAAAAAAATCATATTGAATATGCTCAAATAAATAATAATCGGTTACTTTCTTAATTTTTGCAAATTTTGAACTTTACTATAACTTTTCATTAATCCTAGATTTATTATTTGAATATAATCATTTATTTTCTTACTTTGAAATTTTAATATGTTTTTCCAATTTTGAGTTTCTTCAACCTTATGTTATTTAAATTTTTCCATTGATTTTTTAAAGTGTAAAAAATGATTTTTCTGCACTGTCTCCGTTTCAATAATCAAATTTTAAATTTATCTCATGCGATTTATCCATTGCGATATATTTTATGCCCATATGTCGATATACATACATATGTATGTATGTCTGTGGCTTTGTTGACTCTTTTTTGCACAGCTTAAGAATTTATCACTTGTGCCAGTAATATGCGTTTAAGACACATTACAAATGCTTGGTATGCCACTCACAATTCTAGCGGTAATCAAGTATGCGGTTCTGTACACAAATAAATAAATCCTCTTAAGTGCGCTGTTTCCTTCAGCTCTTTTTTGCTGCTGCTGCTGTCGCTGCTGTTTATGTCACTGATTTATTGCAAATTCCAGGCGCGTGCCTAGTGAAGTTCTCTCAGCTTGTGGGTGGTGGTTTACAGGTGGCTGTGCCCTCCCAAATAATTTTTGCGGACAATTTGTGACAATCCGGCTTTTCTTCTAATACGTGGATTCGCAATTTTTTGGTAATCCACAATGAAGTAAATTTATGCGATAAATTTTCTTTACTTAGATATTTATATATTTATTTCTTTTTTTTTCCTATATTAAATTTGTATAACACTCCATTATTAACATAGTTCATTCTTGTTGTAAAGTAGCTAAAAATTTGCTGGGATTTATGTTTTAGCTGATTTTTTTACTATGCCTCTTTTCAGTTCATTAAATCACTTACGTTCTCAATCGAGTGTCTATTAAATTCACGTGAATTTGGGTTCTCTTTTGTGTGTTGACGCCAAATTCTTTGGTAAGAAAACTTTCGCTTTCGGAAATGCATTCGCACACATAAATTCTCCGCACTGTTATCGTTTGCTTCCGCAATTCTCTTCTCGCTCTTCACTTTCCGGCACCCAACGCACCAACACAATCTACCCTCGCAAAGTATTCTCCTCTCCCTTGGCCACGCTGTTGCTACAATTTGAAATGCTGCTGTGCCTCTTGCGGATGCTCTGCTAATACTGAGCGCTACCGCCAGCTGACTGTTGGCTAAGTACATAAATTAGAGCGCTGTGACCAACCTACTGTTTATATACTCTTACATATGTATGTATGTATATTTCAGTATAATATATACTCAAAAAGTATCCGTCAACTTATTTCGCACCATTAGTCAACCGTCCTTTCGAATCGCGCCCTGACGTTGTGTCACTTGCGCATACACAATTTAGTAAAAATAAACTTTCGTACATACATATGTATGTACATATATGACATGTCTTTCGGTTTCAGTTTTGTTTTTGTTACTCAACTTTTGATTAGTTCCCCATCATATTCGGTGCTTTTGTTGCTTTTGTATTTTTTTTTATCAATATATTGTGGAAATGTGTTAAAGCTATTTTCTCTGCATTAATTTAGCTAAGCTTATGTTTTTATAGTTGTTTCAGCAGTTGTGATTCACATTACTTTTGTTTCACGCTCGTAATTAATGTTGCCTTGCAAATAGCAGAAGAACTTACGCGAGTCTCGCTTCTTCACTTCCAAATGCGGTCCGCTGTTATTCTGTTGTGGCTTTTATAGCAGCCATGACCGCAATCAATTACCAATTCTTTCTTTGGCGATAATCGAAGCTCATGTTGCAAAGTGTCCTTTGGCACAGTGTTGGCGTAAATAAGGATTTGCTGGAGGGTTGTGGCCCTCTAGTTTTAAGTGAAAGTAAACCCCTTCAGCCTCTCAATATAATAAAAGAATCAATGAATTGTCTACAGATAGGTGGTCACATGATCAACTTGCTCGGCTAACACCTAACTGCAAATACATTGTCCAAATTTTGATGCATAATTCATTAATTATTTCCCATTAAATTAATGGAAATGTATTACTCTTTAAAAAACCAAGTTTCATACTGAGAAACCAGCAAATAATATATAACATATTTAGTTTTTAACCCTCCTCACAAGAAATCTACACAGTTTACAGTAACATTTATATATTTCTCGATACAAACATACAAACTGGTAAATATGTACTTGTCATCTTGTAAAAACGTCTGCTAAAGGAAAGCAGGAGCTCATTGAGCGAAGGAAATTGCTTGAGGATCTATGTACATACACTGTGCAGGCTTAACATACACGCAAATGTACAAATTGTCATCAATTATATACAATATATAAATATGTACATTAGGGTAGTGTAAGTAGGGTACTTACAACTAATGCTGACTATGTCTCTTTGGAAGACATTCTTTTTTGCCTTCAATAACTTCATACACTAACCATTACGTCGATGGCATAGAAATTGGTCAAAGTTTATCAGGGCTTTAATAAAAAAATGAAAACAAAATAAAATATGTATGAATTAAACTTAGCTGCCAAACGTTAGGACGTTTAGCCTTTGAGAGAGTCTTAACCTAATGCAAATACTACATATAAATATAAGCATAGTATATTAACCAAAGGGTCCTACCAAATAAAACCCTTTTTATTGCAAAAGGATACAATCCGCATAAATGGCCTTTGTTTCGATAAAATATATAGACGCATACATTTCAATGTATACCATATACTCCCATATTCGTGGTCGTAAAATGTTGTATACCAAGTATATACAAATATACACGTTAAGCATACAAGAGTACATATTTACTATATATTATACTCGTATAAATTGCGGTGTCAGTTTTGTCACTATCATAGCTGCCAGTTGCGTGCCATTACAACGCTTCCCGCTCAATTTACACGCTGCTGTGTCAGTCACTCATCGTTTAAGAACATTATACACTTAGAAGGATTGCCACTTCAATTACTTACACTCATTGTCGCAACTAATCTTGAATGTGCTTAGGACGCTAAACTATTTACCTAACAATATGTACATAACTACTAGTATGTACCTTTTATACAGATATACCTGGAACATATTTCCATTTCTTAGCTTAGTGAGTTGACAAGAAAAATCCACCGAGTACTTGGAGAGCTAGGTAAGAAATTGTGGAGTTCGAGTAGGTGCCAAAAGTAATGTGGTATTTGGAGCATATAAAGACTTTTTGGTTCGTCACTTAGCTTATACTAGCTCTGTTTAAAATAGTTGTCCATCAGAGTTCAAGAAAGTAGTAGCAATATTCGTTGATATCTCACTATGATAATATAAACGACTGCTATTTCCGCATTTGAATAGGTCAGTATAAATAATTCATACCAGTTGTTCGATTCGCTCTCTATAGCAAGAATTTCACGTCAAAATATTCATTAGTATTTGAGATACGCGTCGTTTCGTGAGGCTCTAAAAGTGAATTCTTCGATTTTTACTATGTCTGAATTTATTGAACAAAGAAATGCGATAATGCACCATCTCATACTGCATTGGTTATTCGTGATAATTTCGCCACATTTTCAACTAATATCGTGATGCAATCACCGCATTCGCCTGATTTACCTTCGTGTAACTTCTGGCTATTCAGCAAATTCACATTACCATTCCGAGGACACCGTTTTAACCAAATTGAAGATATAAATTCACCTTTCAATATGATCACAGCAGTGCCTGTAAAGTGTCACTTGGTAAAGGCAAATAAAATAAAATGAATTATTTGACATTTATATATGTGTAGTAAATAAATGATGAAAAGGGGAAAATTTTAATAAACTTGTAAGTCACGATAGCCTAATATTTCAACTTGATGTACATTTCCATGAAATATATATTTATATCATATATTAAAATAATTTACTGTCAATGGCAAGTTCATTTCTTCTGGTAAAAAATTTAAGCCCAGATATAAACTCAAAAACTGCAACTACAAGTTTTGCGGTAACTTCATTCAGCTACCTGGAGCTATAGAGTGTTATTAGATGGCTACAATTTCCGCCTTATCGCTTTTAAAACTAACCTTTCATACGACTACAATTGTTTACTATATACCTGAATTTTTAATGGTCTCATTGTTTAATCAAGCCTTTTCAGCTTCAGTACCGTGTACTGTAACTTCCGTGCAGAGTGAAACTACGATTTATTTGAGACAGTTTGGTGATTCAGCTCGGTATGTCGCTCTCGCCGATATTATTTTGTCGTTAGGTTCTAAACGATATTGAAGTCAATAAATCATCGTCATTATTTCTATTTGATATCGAACAAGCTTTAAAATTAAATTACACAATCGGTAGCGGTACTTAATTCAAGTGACAGTGAACCCGATCCACACGGCGTATGAGTTATGTTTACACGATTTCACTTATGATTTTGCGGGTGTTTGTGTACGTATTTACATACATATATGCGAATTGGCACATCTTTTTTAAATATCTGTGTATGTATGGACGTGCTGTAATTGAAGTGAAAATTGCTAATACTTAATCATTTACTATAATTATACTATACTTTAAAGAAATTAGTTTGCATTTGTATTCAAAATCGAACAAATTTCATAGTAACTGCTGTATCTTCTCTATATATAATATGTAAATAATGCCTATGCTGTCGTGGGTTTATATTTATATTTATCACAATTGGGTTGACATTTTGGTCATGGGGATGGTACTCGCAAATTGATGTTCGCATGCAAAAACTCTGTTTGTATATAAGTATTTAATGTGTGCAGTTTAGCAGATACAATTTATGTCATAGATATGTTTGTCAAGGATTATATAAATATGAATGTACATAAAAGCCCCGACAGGAACTTGTTCTCCCGGCATACCTAGTTTGTATGTAGTTTGTTTTATTTATTTATTTTTTTTAATTGCTTTCTACCTTTTCTTCATTGTATGTGCTCTTTTACAACTTTGTAAACCTATCATATAACCTATCGTATACATATACTCATATATAATTATATCTTATTGCCTAATTATTAATATTACTTAAACTAATCACGCTTAGCTTGAAACCCAAATTACAACCCTCGAAATAGCTATTTATGAAGCTGTAGAACTTTCAAAACAACACAGTATGCACGCACGAAGAAAGTAAAAAAAGTTTAGGTATTTCGTAATTTTGCGCTTTCGTAGCTTTACGCTTTTCAACAGGGTATGCCTAGGAATCGTCGCAAGTACTCTTGGATAGGTACTAATACATTAATATATTTGAAATGCACATACTTACCAATGCCTATGTAACTTTTGGTCGACTGTTTTGGTATATACAATAGTTACATAAGTTATGAAACAAAAAGTTAATCCAAAGTACCACAAACACTTAATTAGTCGATTGCAATTGGCAGGGGTTCTTATAGTCATTTGTTATTGGACAAAAAATTTATGTAACTGTTTCAAGTAGCGTCATAGACAAGTTTTAATGAAAATATTTAAGGTGCAGAGCACTTTTGACAAACAAAATAAAATATTTTGATATCTAAATTTTTTTTTTTTGCATATTTTAACTACTAAAAAGTATAAAGGTAATAATTTAAAAAATCAAAARAAAATTAAAACACAGTTGGTTCAATATTTGCATACATGGCGTATGACTAACATTTGACATACATATGCATGTATGTGTATGTGTTGAATGGTGGGTAGGATTATGAATGAAAGTCTTAAAGAATTAATATTATAAACACATTTTATGTTTTTTTTTAAGCACTGTCAGTTTTCCTCTTTAGAATTCATGCAGCACAAAAATAGGAACGGCATGGATAATATAGTTTTTTTATTTATTAATCTAATTCGGTCTGCAAAAAGTATACATTGCTCCATGTCATCCCAAAGGGGAGCGGTGGGTTTACAAGTTTTATCCCACTGGTTCCTATGAACTACCCAAGAGCTGCGAACAAATTTATTTTATACGCGGATGGTTCTGGAATGACAAGTTATGTTGCTTTAAAAGTGCTATATGTATGTGTGCATATTAAAGAGCATTGAAAAATGTAAGTCAACTTGTGGAAAACGTGTGTGAAAGGCCTTAGATTAATCGAATAGGGAGCTTATATATGATGCATGATATCCATTTTAGCAATAGGTGACTTACAGGATATACATATGTACATATGTATGTATAGACATGTATGATGAGTATCTCTATTTTGTAGATTGTAGGGCAATAGGGATAGGATGTATACATATGTACACACACACGTGTGGTATTCAATGACTAATAAATTCACTTTTATTCATGTTTGGAGGAAAATAATCTTACCTTTCATTTCTTTTATAATTGAAATTAAAAAAGTAAAGTGATTAGTTATAAGAATTTAAATATGAACTTCAAGTTAGAAGATATGTAATTGAAAGAAAAATGCCTGGACAAAATAATAAGTAGTTCATCAGGTATCTGAGACTAAAAATGTATTAGTTTCAGTTTTCTGAGCCCTATTTTTTGCTTACTTCTTTCATCAGTATATATGTAGTATGTATATCAGCCATTATTTTCAATTACTTTTAAAATTCGTTTTGGAATGCAGGAAATAAGTTCGCGGCAAGTATGAATTGAAATCTCATACCAGGTTTTTTTGGACAAAATTCCATAAATTGTCTTTATTTTGGAATGATTGTTTCCCAATCCATTGCTCCAGCTCCCCCCAAAGGTTTTCAACTGAATTCAAATCGGGGGACTGACCGCCAATTAAGAAAAGACACATCTTTGTTTGAGCCGATTTTCTACTTTCACCATAAAATATATTGCCATATTGAATTTATAAAATCTGACCCAGATTTGTATTCGTTTGCTTCACCAAACATTAAAAATTTAACCACGATTGCATGTTGCATGGAATGTACTTATTATTTTGACCATTTACTTATGTACATATGTTTTCTGAGCTGACGAGACTATAAATTTGGTTATATGAATATGATTCAGAAAATTCGACATTATGATATTCGTCAATATAAAAATTTGTAAAAAAAAATATGTATTTCATTCCATTTATTTTGTTATTGTAGTTTGAAAATTACTGTTAACAAATTATTCATTAGTGGTTCCTCAAACTTATTTCCCCAAGTCCAACTTTGTTAAACAATTTGTCCTTAGCAATTTGTGCCATTAAACCATGAATTAGCTCTATAGATGCGCGACTGCAATCACGAGTGGCCTTCGATAGTTTATCCTCCGTACGCTTTTCGCTGCCTTCAGCGCCTTTAGCAAAAAAAAAATACATAAAATTAGTATTTCTTAAGTATTATAGTAACTTTCTTCTTCAAACCTGTAACTACAAATGGTCCACGCACCAAACTCGATTCGCTCTGTTCAAGCTTTTCTGACAAATCGAAAATTTGTCCAGTTGTATAATCAGTATTGGTAAGTAAGCCCGAACTACCCAGTGTGTTCACCCAATATTTGTTCCATAACGAATCTAATAGCTTTCTATCTAAAGCGGACTTGAAATAAGTCACTTCAAGTGGATAATATTGTTTACAATGTACGCCGAAATCGTCAATCTTATTTAAAGGTATGGTCTGATATTCAGAAGGTTCTTCATTCGGTGGCTTATACCCCTTTGGATACGTACGAAACGCTCCCAAGCAAACTTTGCCTGCCGACACTGTGCGTACTGGATCTACTACAATCGCAACAAATGGTTCTTGATAATTCTGATTAAGCATTTGTGTTGATACATCAATTCCAGATAACCAACATCCATATCCGGGATGACTATGATACCAGCCAATTGCATTTTCCAATCGACCTACTTCTTTGGCTGCAACAATATAAGCAGACATATACTCATAAGCCTGAGATTGGGCATTAACACGAGTCTCAGTGCCTTCAACTGGCAAGGCAAAAGCATCCATGACAATCATTGTATTATCCTCAACTTTTCCAAGAAGCAGACCCATAATCTCTAGTGTACCACCTGAACGGGCATGCATTACCATCTTTAGCAAGGACAAAGCCGAAATCTTTATGTCCTTAAAATAATGTGGATCCTTTTCCCATGGTTTCGCATCGAGAATTTGTCGTTGCTGTTCAGCATCATAACGAAAAATTTCATCGCATGCCGGCAAAGTTTTTATATTGTTTTCCAGCTCCCAAGTTTTACGTGAAGTCTCTGCATCCATATTTGCTTTCTTAATATTATATTTTATAACGCAAGTTTTCACAGTTTTCGTACAAATCGCCGGAACAAAGAATAAACAAAATTCATATGTCAGCTGTAAATTAGATACCTCAAAGTTATGTTCTGAAAATAATGTCATACAAAAAGAAAAACTTTCCGATGGCGCTGTTAACAGTTAATATTTTCGTTGTTGGGACAATACGGAAGAAAGCAAAATGGATAATACAGAATTGGTAATAGCTATGTTCGCTGGTTTATTTTATATTGAATACTCTATAATTAGTAATATTAAAAAATAAAATATAGAACAGTAGCAATAATTAGTAAAATTGTCCATTATAATATAGAAATACATTTATAAATTGTTGTTTATACAATAGTATAATATATATAATATAGTAAAATAATATTTTTCGTAAGACACTGAATCATATTCGAAAAAATACACCTGTATATATACAATATAATACGCTTGTATAAAAATGGAATAATAAAAGTCAACGAGCATGCTACTGCTTAACAAAAGAGCTCGTATTTCAATTTTATGTGAAAATTTTGAGAAAAAAATTAGACCTGATGTAAGTCGATATAATAAAAACAAACAGACCTGCCTACAGAGTTGATATTCATTGTATCAAGATGTCGGTTAAAAAAAATTCAAATAAACGTCATGTTAAAGCTAGTAATAAGAAGAAGAGGCAAATTGACAAAGGCAGATAGCAATAGCAAAAGGAAACGAATAGTGAACGAGCGCGTCCCTTTTCTTGTAAAAACGCAGCTATAGAAAATTCCGATAGGGAAGCTGTGACTGGTAAAAATAAATTAATTAATTTTAGAAAATGCTGCAAAATATAGAATATACTGTGCAAACATAAAAACTTTAAATTTCGGTTTATATAGCTTTAAAAAGAAGCTTGAAAATAAGTGCGAAAGTTCAATAGTCACGAATAGCCAAGAAAAATTTGCTTTCTTTTTTTCGCTGCCGCAGTCGGTTCGGCTTGGTTGTATCGGTTTTCGTGTTCACTGTTTTTTTTTTTTTTTTGTTTATGCGAGATTTCTAATGGAACGTTTCGATAAAAGATTTAATGTGAATATAGTGTAAATCTAAAATATATAAAAACGGCAGATCATGGCGTTGGATGGAGCAAAATTTATTTGTCTGTCCAATGCAGCAGCTGCAGACGCGACAGAAGCGACGCCGACAGAGGCCACAGGGGTTGAAGCCGGCGGCATTGGTGATGCTTCAACATCAGAGAATATAATTGAAGCAAAAGGACGCAAATTTACTGTTGGATACTACATGAACTGTGATTATGTGCTGGAAGATCCTCGTGCAATCGGAGTCCATTGCGAGATACAGTGCGATGCATTCGGAAGGGTAAGTTGTGAGCAAGTTTAACCAACACTATGGCGACGCTTCGCTGTCGGCACTTTGTCAGCGTATATGTATATTTTTCTATAGTATTGTCAAATTGGCGTTATTTTCAATTGTATGTAATATTTCTTAGTTATGGCTCTTGGGTCATGGATTTAATTGTTTGTTTTGATTAATTTACAAAATAGGTAACAATTCACAATAATTCCGAAGCCCATCCAATAAGTGTAAATGAACAAATTATAACACTGAAGCGGCCTCTTTTGGACGGTAGTCGTATTAAGATCTTGGATAGAATTTTTTTGTGGAAGTTTCCAAAGTCGTTAGAGGCATCTGCTACCAATAAAAGTACACAAGAAGAAGATGCTACAATTAACGATACAGGCTCCACACCTCAGAAATTGATAGCGGTACCGGAACAAGCACCAAATTCTTGTCCCGACCTTAAAGTAAGATGTTTCATAAATTATGATGAATAACCTTTATAACTTTTTATAACCAATAAATATTTACAGCATCATCGGAAAGTCGATAAAAGATTCACAGTGCATAAGTGAGTATTCATTCCCTAAATTATAAGTTACTATTTTTACGGTTTATATACATATAGAGTACAGTTATAAAATATTGGTTTTTTTTTTTTAAATCACACTTTTAAAATGTCCCCAATTCATATATATTAACACAAACAGGTAATTAAAATATATCTTTCGAACAAAAGCATTATTTTTAAAATATATATTATATATACTAGATATGTAATGTATATATATACTGTGGTTAATATAAAAATATGAAATTGTTTCGATTATTGCTGGTGGTATTTTACACTTCAATACAGTATCAGCAAAGGCTAAATTTCTGCTCTAATATTTTCAGAGTTTGTTATTTTAGATAATTTTTACACATATTTAAGATATTTACTACATAAAATTATGAAAAACAATATCCGGTTTTTCGAAAAGGTTTGTTTTATTTATTTTTTCAAATACTATTTTTAATATTTTCATATTAACTATATAGCAAAATTTCTGAAAAATCTTAATAAAAATTGGTTGAAATCGGAGCTCAGCACTTTAAAACACCATACTTTTACCGTGTAATCAGATTTTACTGTGGTTGGACCTATGGTGCTTCCATCTTAATGGCATTAGCTCTTTAAATTATGACAGCAATACGCTTTTTAAAATATCGGTATATCGTCATATTACTCTTATTCCGTAAATAGACCTTATCACGAACACAGGTATTTGAGTGGCACAAAGCATTCAATAAAGCCATTGGAACTTTACATCATGCGCATCTTCTACCTCTCGTCGTTGGTGGCGTTAACATTGAAACAGCGCTTGAAAATCGTTGTGTAAACATTAGAAAGATAGCACAAATTCTCAACATCCTTTATGGATAGGCTGAACACTTTTTGGTTAATGTTTTGAATATAAAGTGAAAATTATATTCGGACTAAAAGACTTGAATTTTTCTTAAACACGACGTCTATTAGAAGAAGTTTATGTTTAGCCAAAAAACTAATTTGTTGAAGTCACTTTTCCAGCCAAGACTTATCATTTGTGCTGAATGGATTATTCAGTGATCAAAGAACGAAAATTTGTCTTTATTAGGCTTAAAAAAATTTTTTAAATCCTTCAAATCGTAATATTGGGTAGTCGAAAAAGTCTTTTCGAACTTCTAATCAAACTCAACTTTTTTTTTTTTTTGTTTTTTTGTATAAAAGACAAATATGTACCATTTTGGTCGACTACTTTTTGCCTTTTTTCCGCTACAGACATTATTCCAACAGTGTAAAACTTCTTCCCTTTTTTATACAAAAATTTCAAAATATAGAGATTTTTCTTCATTATTTTCACTAAATTTTGAACAGCTGGAACTTTTTTCCAACTTCCCTGAATTTCACTTTTTTTTGTTAAATGAAGCTTAAGCTTTCCAACACTATATGGTATGACAATGTGATTGGTAACTAATAAAAAAATATGAAACGACTTTTTTGACTACCCAATATATTACATATAAGAACAAATTTAATATTCCGCCCTTAATAAATTACAAGCAAAATTAAAATTTTGTTTCAATATCAGTAGTTTCTTTAAAATTTTTTTTTTTCTTCTGTTAACTTTAAAATGTCGAATTACATACATACATATGTTGTTTGGCAAAAAAGTAATCCTAAAGAATTCACATTTGACTTTGATATTTGTCAATATTTTATTTCTTGAGTATTGTGTTTTTATTGTATTTTTGAATATTTTAATACTAGTAACACCATATGAGGTTTTATCTATCTAAAATTTTTGGCAGAACTTTGTTCAGATGCGTTTAGGAGTAATACTTAAGAGTTAATATATCGCAAACATATCAGATATTCATTTAATTTAGAATTTTGATATAAAAAAAAATTTGGTGCGTTAGTTTTGGGCAATACTGCGTTTATTTACTAAGTGGTCGTTCAGCATATCGTTCTATATTACGTAAAACTTACAAGGGACTCATTTTAATGAGTTTACAAGTGGAATAATTTCTATTTAATTACCTTTTATGTTCTGTACCTATTTCCCAACTGGTTATGCACAATTTATCCTTCTTTTAAATATCAATAAATAATTTACAAATAACTTTGCTCAAAAAAGTTTGAATTTTGAAAATATTATATTTTTAAAGCTTTGCGTACTGCATTAACTCCGATGAGGAGGGCAATACATCTTCTGATTTGCCAAGTATAAGTGAATCTGAGAGAGTTGAGGAAGCTGCAACAACCGAATTAGTTACACAAAAAGAATCTATTAATAAGAACGGAAGGTTTGAAGAAATGTCAGTGGAAGACAAAGAGACTTTGCCAACCAATACCACATTACAAGACAGTGCTGACGGCAAAACAACATTAGAAACTTTAAATGCTCAACGACGTAGTATTACACCCGAGCCACAAAAAAATGAGCCAATCATTGCCAGTACTCCCTTGGTTAAATTAGAGGATACACCCAAAATGAATTTAATAAATTATACACAAAATAAACAAAACACAAGCACCGAGAAGAAACTCCGTATGCTATCATTTTGCCAGCAATCTGATGTGGTGATTACATCCTTTTCACCACGAGAAACCGGTATACGTATCGAAAAATCGTTTACAGCAGTAATCAAGCCTACATCCACAATCTCTACAACACCTAAGAGCGTTTATAGCACTCCGAAAAGTATGCTTTCGAATTCTGACGACGCGGACGATGAAAGTCGTGATTTTATTGATTTCTCTACACCTGCAACATCGAAGAAAGGCGCCCGAGTACTTGTTAAAAATTCTTCTATGCATTTAATCGATTTGACTACGCCTAGTAAATTGGCACCCCACAGTCCGAGACATCGCCTGACCCACAAAGGAAATAAAACACTACCCAGCCAAGTGAAATTTTCAGCAACCTCAATCACTTCTGATAAGTTAAAGGAAGAAGATTCGAAACGAGTAGTGGAGGCTCATTTATTATCAAAGACTTTAACATTGAAAACATCATTCAATAAATCTGAATCATCCCCTCAAAGTGCTGAATCAATTATTAGTGTAGATGAAACTAGTGATTCATCAACCGCTGTTATTGAAATATCTGAAGATGATTCGCCAGCACCTAGTACATCTTCGCCAATTCGCACCGACTTTACCACAAAGACACCACAGCGTCCGACCGGAAAGAAACCTTTCACCTCTACACCATTGCGTACACCACAATCCCTATTGAAACGTGCCATAGTAACAAGTGCTAAGAAGCAAATAAATTCCTCACTGCGAGCTGCACTAGGTAAAACAACACCAGCTCGACAGCTAACATCCACGCCGGCTCATTATAGAAAGCGTGAACAATCTGGTACTGCTGAATTAACTCCGCCAACATCAAAAAGCCGAATATCTATTGGCTCACCAGGAAGTGTAGCTGCAGCACAACGTCGAAATATCAGCTCTTTAACACCGCGCAGTTCAATAGGTGCCAGTACCGACAGGGAACATGTAATAACACCCTCGATAACATCACAAACACGCCTCACACAAAATAGAAAAGTTCCATTTTCCGCGCCTCGTTTAAATACAGCAAAACGTACCTCTCCTCTGCGTGGAGTTCGTAAATCCTTCGACGGCGCAACCCTCACATCGCATATTTCGAAAACACGTCGATCGGTTATATCACCACGTAAGCATTCACCAACAGCTATTGCTACGAAATTGGCAGCAAAAGCTCGTAAATCATTTATACCCAAAAGTCCAAACAACAGTCGAGTAGCTTCGCGTGCTCGCAGCTTGGTAGCCGCAGCGATGAGCCCCAAAAATAGCAGTCCAAATTCAACGACTGACATCAGCTCACCGAAGAGGGAGAATGTTCGAACGGTGGACGATATTACCGAAAAAGAAGTTAAGAAAGAAGCTTCCTTGGAAGAGCAAACTGAAGTTGACGAATTAAGTCGCACATTCACGGTCGAAGATTCGTTGGAAGAGGTGCAAATTAAAACCTCAAATCCTTCAACATCCTGCGCCCTAGACGCTTCTTCATCACAAAACCAGGAAGTGAATAAGACGTTTTCTCCAGAAAGACCACTGACCAGTGAAGACAAAATTGCAGTTGACTTAACTGTCGATGTTGCAGAAACCAGAATTGGATCTCACAAAAGGGATCTTTCAGAAGATTTTAATGAAAAAGATGACAAATTAATTATCGAACACATATCGGAGAGTTTCGCTGAAGTCGTAGAAGCAAAAGCTAAAACAGAAGAAAGTTCAAAAACTTCAAAAGACACCGTTCAGATCGAAAAACAAAATACTATTGAAACTCTTGAAGCGTTTGCATCTCACTCAACAGGGGAGCAAGCAGATGATGTCAAAACTACTGCCGACAAAAGTACTATTGAAGTTGATAATCCACAGGAATCGAAATTGATTGAGGATCAGGTTATTGAAACATTGGACGCTTATGAGATAAGCGGCAATGTTTCGGAAGAACAGCAAAGCAGTACTAAGGGAGAAAAAGATAATGTACTTACATCATCACCTTCTTCAAGTGAAAAAATTGATATGGAAGTCATGCCTAAACAGTCTGCCGAGTCTCAAGGCACTGCGGAGTTGTTGGAGGAGATTGAGTATGTATTGAATAAATCCGATGAATTGCAGCAACAACTAGGTAAAGATGCACATTCTTCAAACATTGAAGTAAGAAACGAATTTGAAGCAGCAATTGAAGAAAAATCACGTAACGACACGGAAGATGTCACACCCAAGGATAATATCAAGACTGTTGTCAATATTAATGCCGAAATTAGTCAGCATATAGAACAGGCCGAAGATTGGGAAGCAACTAACACAGATGAGCCGACAGCATCTTCCACTTCAAACTCAGTAGTACCAAATTCAAAGGATAAACCAGAAACACCAGAAAATGCGAGTTTCACGGACTCAAACTTCATAGTAACAGAGTCTGAAATAACCTCAACTGATATAGATGATAGTTCAAAGCAAACAGAGTTACTATCTCTTACATCTAAAGCTACACCAAGTGAATTTGATGCTTCTACCATTGAAAGCACTGCAGTTCAGAAGTCAATGGTTTCCGATGAATGTGAAACAGGAAATGAAAAAGCAGACAATACAAATAATATTGCAAAAATATTGAACTCAGTATCGGAAGAAAATGAAACTTCCATCCAAACAGAGTTGGCTGGAGCTGATGCAGTGGAGGCAGAAACTGTTGCTGAGACCGTGTCAACCTCTGACGTTGTAGAAGGTATGGTACACACAACTGTTGAAAATTATGTCAGCAATGAAGAAGGTTCTGCTGATAAGTCGAAAATTGATGAAAATAACGCTGCAGAAATTCTAAAGGATTCTCAAACAGCTGTTGTTATCACACTAACTGAACCAGGTGTTGCTGATAACGATACACAAAAAATAGGTGATAATAATAAAAACAAAGAAATTGTGGCGAACCAAACAGAGGTTTTTACAACTGAATGCAAAGAAACTGATAGCGCGGCAAACGAATTTGAGGAATGTAAAACGGTACCATTAGAATCCGAAGTGGCAGTTACAACAGTTGAAGATGCGGAAAAAGTTGCCGAAGAAATTAAACTATTATCAAATAGCAGCAAAACGATCACTGCTGTGTCTGAACCGGATTCTAATGTACAGAATGAAACAAAACCAATACAAGAAGATCAAATACCTGCAAACAGTGACCGCAATAGTGATAGTGAGAAAGAAAATAACGTACGTGTTGCCGATACATGCAAAAAAATGTCTATCAACACTGCCGATGAGACTAAAATAACACCCTCTTTCGAGCCTAAAAGTCCAAATCTCTGTGGCATTCGAGATATGTTACGCACCCCAAAGCAATCGGACTCTACGACTCCACGCTTTGTTGGTTTACGTGACCTTATGCGCACCCCTAAGGCATCAACTAGTGCCGCAGCTGCAGAATCTGCTGTCGGAGCCGAAACAGAAGCGTTGATAGGTGTGCAAAAATTGCTAATTACGCCGCGTTTGAGTAAAATAAAAGCAGAGACTCCACAAAATACTGCTGAAGGTAACAAATTCACACCTAGACGCAGCACAAGACGTAGAGCTTCTGCAAATCCTGAGCTAACACCTACACCTAAAATCATTACTGAAACGGATAATGCACCAAGGCGCACAACCCGAAGACGTGCTTCGGCATCTGCTGAAGTTAACTACACGCCACAGCGTATTACTCGAAGGCGCTCATCTTTGGCATTAGACAACGAAGGAGCAGCAGACAAGGTATTAACGCCAATTAAATGTGGTTCGCGTTCTAAACGCCCAGGTACAATAGCTGAAACCTCAGTCACTGAAAATATGGGTGCAATTATTGAAGAGGAACCTAAAGAACGTTTGCAAGAAACCACTGGTAAGAATTTAAATTATGTTATTAACTATGCACAGTTTTTGAACACACTTTTTTCAAACTTCTAGAAGGGCAGCAAGACATTGTGAAAACTCAGAAGAATAAGGAAGACGTTAAAACTAAAAATAGTGGTATATTTTAAAAGTTTGTATGTTATATATGAATAATTATTTTTTATACAATTTCAGCGCAAGACGATCCTGAAGTTATAGAGGAGAACATTTGTGAAGAAATTAATATGCAGAATCAGGATATTGAAGAGCAAAAAGAAGAAATTGTGGAAGATAAATCAAATAATGAGTGTGAGAAGGCAGACAAGTTCATAAATGGGAGTAAGTTAAATGCAATTTGTGCAATATTTTTTTTTTATAAATATATATATGTTTCATTTTATAGCCGAAGCCATTTGTGTTACTGGGAAACTAGATGAAGATGTCGATAAGATTGAAATTGAAACTGAAAGTAAGATTTCTTACTTAAATTTCTTATAAATAATTTTGAAAATATTTTGAAAATATTATAAAATGCGCAATAATTTCAGCTGAACCTACATCACAACAAACACAAGTACAAGAAGCTGTAGCAGATAGCTCATATAACGTTAGCGAAGTTCATGAAGGTAATTATTAATAAACATAATGCAACAAATGTTAATAGTAGTATTTTTTATGGTGAAAAACAGAAGAACGCATGGAAGAATGTAAAGGCTTAACTTCAGATAAAAATGCCGAAATACGTGATGAATCAGATTATGAATACGGAAAAGAGGTCGTGGAACATAGTGATGGTTGGTATTTTATGCCATGGTTAATTCAGCTACCTAAATATGGAGAACTATTTATGTTTTCTCTAAATAATCTTTGTTTTGTTTTTTTTTTTTTTAGTAAAATGTCCTATCAGTGGTGCTAGATTGGAGATAATTATAAAGTCCGAATATATGAGCTTTACTACATTAATTGCGTAGTAAAATAGATAATGTATAAAAAATATACATTTTTATAACTAAAATGCAATATCTCCAACCTAGTTCTGCAAATAAGTATATTAGTATATTGCAACACAATTAATTTTTCGTAAATTCTATTTTAGCAACAGTACCGAGTGACGCACAGCCGAAATCACCTAAAACTCAACGTAAAACTGTTAGAATTGCGGATACCGACATAGAAAATTCTCCGAAAACACCCGTAATGGTCGGCATGCGTGAGCTACTAAAAACACCGAAAGATTGCGGTGAAACAAAAAGGTTGGCTGGTGTACGAGATCTGCTCCGTACACCTACAATTGACTCAGCAACAAACGATATGGAGGATGATGCGGAACAAGTAGCAGGTTTAGCCGATTTGATGAAGACACCTATAGTTGCGAAAACACACTTTAAGAACGTTGAAGCAACAGGTGAAGACGATGAGCCCTCTTCATCAACTAAGCCTCATTCAGACTTTGTCGGAATGCGGGAGTTATTGAAAACTCCAAAACACACTAGCACACCGTATTATAGCGGTATGCGCGAAATGTTGCGCTCGCCCAAAGCATGCAGCACACCGCAACTGGCTGGTGTCAGGGAACTCTTGCAGACGCCCAAACGTACTAAACTAGATGCCGAATATGACGATAAAGCCGAAGAACTAGACCAATTCTTCAAAACGCCACGTGCTAAAAACATTATGATTCCAGCCGATCCGGCGAGTGCCATTTTGGAACCCAGTTCGGACTCATCTGCTGAAATTATGATGGCTGCAAGAACAGAATATGAACTACATAGTAATAGTCAACGACCTTTGGAAGAAATCTACAAAACGCCCGTTAGTACACGTTTAACAAGTATAGAAATTGAAAAAGATACAAGTTTAACTGTCGACCCAAGTGTAGTCGAAGTGAATATACCCGAGACACCGGCAGCTATTTGTGATAACCCACCGAAGGCAACAGCTAGCAAACGAAATCTCTCTGCTGAAGAGACATTTGATGAAATGGTGGGGTTGCGTACCACATTGGATGAGACGCCTCCACAGAAGGTCTATGCTCGCAAACAACAGTCAAACGTTGCTGTATCACCCTTCTCAGCAACAGACGTGATTTCTGATTTACCTAAAACCGACATACAGGAATGGGTCGATAATTTAGAACAAGGGACCAAATCAGTTGTAGAAGAACAAGAATTTACTGCGTCTACTTCAATGTTAAATGCATCAAAGGCAACACATGATCCAATTGCTGGATCACTATATGAAATAAGTGGCGTTAATACAACCGAGGAATTGCTGGCAGACATGAGTGCGGTGTCTTCAATGGTTGATCCATTACAGGCAAGTGCAAGGAAAACTACTAAATCTTCGTCAACAATAGTCGTTGACGAAAACGAAATATTGCGGCCAGTTACGCCTATCAATGCTGAAATTAGCGGCATCAATTTGCTTGATCAGACAACCGATTCAATGTTCTCGGAACCATTAGTGGTAAGCGACACGGAGTCAGATCAATTAGAAGGAAATGAAAATGATAAAGCAAAAAGAGAAAGCGTTGATGCTAAAAAATCACCAGACGCGGAAGAAATTCCAATAATGTTTGTTGATAGTAGTGATTCTGAGCCAGAAGAAGATATAAATGCAACAGAAAAAACTGACACAAATGAAGTTAAAGTTAAATCTCCAATTGAAAGTGTGAAAATAACACCTGAGGAAGAAATCATTGAGTTAGATGATGAATCTACAGCAAACGCGGAAGTGACTACCAAGCCATGTGACATTCATGAGGAATTCAGTAAATTCCAGTTACACAAAAATGTTGCAGGTCAACAAATGCGGGCATCCACTCCGAATAGAAGTTTAATACAATCTACAAGGGAGCGCAGGCAAAGTATGGGCGCTGAACAACTCATTACAAAGGTGTCTATTGATTTGTCAATTGAAAAAACTCGCTTAACTAAAGAAAAAGAGCGCACGGTAATTGACACCGTAGTAGAGGTTGACGAAGTGCCAGTAGATGAGGCAACTACAGAGGACAACGTAATGAAAATCGATGAAGAGCCTATTGAATCTTCTCCGCATGCAACTGAAATAAAAACTACAAATGCAAGTGAGGACGAACCTTCCGGAACAACTACTGAATCAAAAGACAATGATTCAGAATTTTTCAATTTCCGTGCAAATAAGTTAAGCAACAACCGAGGAAAGCGTGCGGCGACACCAGATCAAGTCAATAAATCGCGGTCACAAAAAATAATACATGGTCGTCGTCTAACCCTAGGGGCTGAGCTGCATTTACCCAAAGTAACATTTGATTTTGAGGAAGAAAAATTAAGATTAGAGGAATCGAAACAACAACCGGCCATTATCGAAGAAAACGTAGAAGCAGTTGCAACTGAGGTCACAATCTTGATATCTGAGCCTAACAAACAAGCAAATTCTGCAAATGAATCGAATAATACAGTGAATGTTGAAGATGATAAAGTTGATGTTAAACGCCAATTGGATAGAGCAGAAAATGCGAGTGAAATGGAAGCAGATTCATTCGAAACGTCAGGAAAAGAGTTTGAAAAAGACACGGTTGAGTCTGATAAGAATTCAATACCAGATGTCGATGCTGAAATTTCATTAAAGGACAAAGATAACGGTCAAATTATTGCAAATGAAGCTAAATGCTCAGCTGAGGAATCAAAAACTGAGACCATAAATACGAAAAATGTAGAAAAGAATATAGTAGATGTCTGTGAACTCGAATGTTTGGAGGACGTTGCAACTGGGGCAAGTGAATCGAAAAATAATGTAAGCAAGGCTGAAAATGTAGATCCAGCAGCCACTGGTAGCAACTGTGGCCGGGAGACAATCAGGTCTTCTGATGATGCACTTTTTAGAGCTTTAGCTGCTGAAGAGGAAAGCAAATCTAAGGAAACAGCTGAAAGTTATGTTTTAGAAATTATAAATGAAGCGAAATCAGAATATATTGAAAATAAGTTAAAAGAAGAGCATGAGGGTACCACCGTGGAAGAAATTACCCCAACAGAATTAACAAAAGAAGAAAATAAAAAATGCAGCGAAGACACTGGTGCTGCAGCAACCACAAAACCCATTACGCAAGAAACAGCGGAGACCCGTGATGAAATATCGATATCTTCAACAGTTCATATAGTCGCTAACCCAGAAGTACAATCAACTGTTGGCATCGCAGAAATAAAATCTGAAAAACAAGATCTAGAAGAAGCACTTGATAGCACAACAGTTGAAGAATTTGAAGCCGGATCATCAATAAATAAAGCAAATGAAAACAAAACTGATTCTGAAGGAGATCGTCAAGTGCCCAATAATGTTAGTCTTGAAGTACCCGAAACACGTGAAGAATCATCGGCAGCATCTTTCCGCGCTGAGAATAAAATATTATCTGCTGGAGAACGATTCAACGAGAGTGATATATTTGATTTAACCGTAGAGCTACCAAATGAAACTCCCACAATTAAGACAACACAAGGCGTTATATTTGATTTAATTGAAGAGGATGCCGAAAGTACAGCTGAAACGAACACTGCCGATAACACCACGCCCTACGAACTAAAACAGTGTAACGTGACTGAGTCCGCAACAGTGTCTATAGATAACAATTCTATCAAAACTTCAGAAGCAACCGAAACAGAAGATGATAGCAAGAAGACCGATTTCATCGAAAATAAGGAAGAATCTGACAGATCCGCCGTAATATACCAGGAAATAGTTTTGAGTAACGAAGCTCCAATAGATAACACAGAAGTTTTATCGGACGTTTCATGTGAAAGCGAAATTGCCGAAAAGGAAGTGAAAACTACAGGTTTTGAAGAACTGGAAGTCTCTATTGATGAAAAGTCACCACTCGATACAAACACAAGTACGGATAATGAAACTTTTACTTTGGCCGTATCGACGGAAACAGAATTGGATAACGACAACGAAATGCCCGAAGTAGCGACAAAAACTACCATAGCTAGAGCAGGGCAAGAGGGGCCGGTCGTAAAAGCCGATACAAACAATGAAGTAGAAGAACCAAATAATGAAACGGTCCAAGCTATCATCACAGATACTGTTAAAATTGAGGCTATACCGCAAGCCTCTGTAACTGAACTTCACACTGATGCAGAAGATATTACAGAAGAACCAGCAACAATAATTACAACAGAGCCAACTAAAGTTGCTACGGTCGAAACAGTAATTGATTTAGAAATCCCCACATCTACTACTCTTACTGCTGAAGAAGCTGACACCACCGACAATAAAGATTCGATTGTAGCTGATCGAATTGATATTGATGAATGTATGGTACCAGAAGTGGCTATTTCTTCTACAAATTCACCAATAACGATGGAAACTGAACACGCTAACAAAGATACAAAAGAAATCAAAGTAATTGAAGAGCTGCATCAAGAAGCAAAACAATTTCAAAATTTACGAACAGAAAATACGGAAATAACAGATGAAGTGAAAGGGCAGACAGTAACGGCCGCAGAAATCGTAGATGAGCCAATACAAGCACCAGTAAATAAAGAAAAATTAAAAGTAATTGGAGACAATGAGGAACCTTCATGTTCCAAACAAGCAGGAAAAGCAAATAATGAGACTGAAATTACACCTCTTATCATAACTCCTTCAATAATGTCACATGCTGCGCAGGATACGGTGGAAACAGTTAGCAGTAAAGTTCAAGTGAATAAAAATAAATCATTAATTAAGGATAAAGTTACAGCTCAAACTCACATAGATAAAGGTGAAAAAGGAAACACAGATGTAGTACAATTATCAGCAAGTAAAAGTTCTAAAACTTCCGAAAGCAGAGTATATGTTTCAAATATGTCGGTCGAAGAAACATCAGTACTTAGCGAGAATATAGAGATAGTGGAAAAGGAACGAGAAGCATCCGTTGAAACACAAGGACTTGTCAAGCGCAGAGGTCGTAAACCATCTCGATCCAAACCAACAACTGAAAAAAATATCGACTTGGTGTCCACGACAATAATTGCAAAGCGTATATTAGTTGAGGAATATTCAGATGACAAAAAATCTATCCCTGTAACAAGTAAACATGAAGAATCTTCCGCTGGAATAGCGACGACACCCGAAGCAGCTGTTGCACGCTCAACACGCCACAAAACAGAACCAGAATATTACACAAAAGTAAACTATGAGGTACGCATATCGGAGAGCGCAGAAACGGCAAATGATGTTAAATCTGATAAGTGTGAGGAGATTGTACTACCAGACCAAAGTGAAAAATTGAAAAAAGAAACTAAGTACGCTGATCATTTGGAAATTATGGACAATGTTACAGGTCAACAATTGGCTTCATCTACTGAACTTGATGAAGAAATAAATACTACTGAGACTACCAGTAAAGCTGAGGAAGTGCATGAACCAAAGCGAGAACGGCGCACTCGTAAGGGCTCCCAATCCAGTCAATGCTCCACACATGATGAAGATCATCTACCGACAACAACAACCAGACGGCGAGGTGGACGTCGACGTGCTGACACACCACTTGAGCATATTGAGGTCTCAACCTCTGATCTGCCAACAGTTAAACGTCGACGTCAAGGTCATGACAAATTGGTCGAGGATATGCCACTAGAAGAAATACAAGAGATACCAATTGAAGAGACCGAAATAGTAATTCCAGAAGAAAATGTTATCGAAGTCGCATCGGAAAATAGTGGAGAAAGTATAGAGGAACATCATAGTGGAAACATTAATAATGACGTGAAGAAATTAGACCACGATCATATAGAGGAAGTTGTACGTTCCACTACTGGCAAAGAGCAACAACATGTTGATTCGGAAAATGCCATAATAAAAAGCGACATCAGCAGGCGACAACGTGTGGCGAAGGCAACAGATGTCATCGGTGACCGTGTTACGGATTTACAACATAGTGATACTGACGAATTGTCAAGTGTGTCCGCTGCTACAAAACGTGGCAGACGTAAGCCGACACTTTCCGAATCGAGCCAAACTTCAGTCACTTCCGAATCCCTTGGCACAAAACGTCGAAGACGCGGACATAACGCAACTTCTGATAAATCTAATATTAATGAGACAATAGACGAGGTTGAAAAGAAAAGTTTGCATAAAATTAAGGAGACATTACAAGTTGGAGAAAATGATGCCACAACTGTGCCGGTGCTGCCTACCATAGCCAAAGCCATAAAAGCTGAATTGTTAAGTGAAGCTGAAGTCGCCGTTGAAGGAGCCTCTGATGCAATTAAAACAGAAGTAGGTCATAGTACAGACGCGGATTCTTCGAAACGTACGGAAAATAAGCGCACACGGAAGGCGAGTAATAAGGAATTACCCGATGAAACAAGAGATATAAAGATAGAGCAGTCTCATGATGAGAAATCAGTTGTGGAACAAGAACAACCCTTAAAGAAGGTTGCTACGACAAGTCGTGCACGTGTTAATCGACGTAAGAAAGCCGAAGTAGATGACGACCACCATGAAAAAGTCGAAGGACCTAATCTAGTTCACAAAAATGAAGGAATAGTGGAGACGGAAGCTCAAAACAAAATTGAAGTGCCCGAACAAGCCGTGTTGCAGTCTACAAATACAAATGCCGACTCTGTAGGTGGTCGGCGGGGACGTCGAGGAGCTGCTGCCGCTGCTACCGTCGCTATAAATGAGGTATCCTCAGCTCA
The DNA here is from genome assembly GCF_001853355.1 of Bactrocera latifrons. Classification (NCBI taxonomy): domain Eukaryota; kingdom Metazoa; phylum Arthropoda; class Insecta; order Diptera; family Tephritidae; genus Bactrocera; species Bactrocera latifrons. Next base: position 468,898 of record NW_017534475.1, read on the forward strand.
TAAACGCACTGCAGTGCGTGGCAAGAACAACCAAAATAAATCACATGCAACTCGAAAAGAAGAGGAAACCACTAAGAAAGTGTCTAAAGAAGAACAAATTGAAACCGCTACTGACCATGATGATCCGCCGACTGTTGTTGATGGGAAAAATCCACACAAATCTGTACGCACGCGCCGTATTTCTCTAAAAGAAATGCAACCATCGCACGCTGTTACTGCTGACGAAGGTGAAGGTGTTGAAGAATTGGAAACAGAAGAAGTTGCAGAACCATCGACGAAGGTTGTAACGAAGCGCTTACGCAAGCGTCGGGAGTCGCATAACGCCGATGAACAAGAGCCGTTTAATAAGTCGGAAGCTCGAGATGAAACGCCAACATTTGTACCGGCTGAATCTCCTACCGCCACATCAACGAAACAGCGTAGTAGACGTAAACGCAAGGATTCGCATCAAAACTTGAATGATGAAGCTCTTGGTGATGAGCCACCAAAGAAGCGGCCACTCAGTCGAAAGCGGCGCGATTCCTCGATGGATAGTAGCATACACGAAGGAATTGGCATTGATATGGACACCAATCATGGTGCAAATACTTCATCTTCCTCTACAACGCCGCAACGTCCACGTCGCGCAGCTGCGGCTCAAGATCGCAACTACGACGAGAGTTCAGATGCTGAGGCGCAAGTCGATCTCAAGCGTCGAATCGAAAAGGCATCGCTACCAAAAGCCAGTACCAACATCAGTGCAGCAACAGCTGTTTCTTCATTGAAGCAGGGAAGTCCCATAAGGGCTAAAACGCCTACAAAGTCGATGGTTCCGGCAGCAGTTGCAGAAATTACAACTAAAACAACGAGCACACCTATATTATCAACAGTGATAACCACAAGTCGTGGGCGTCAACGAAAACCCACCGCGCGCGTGCAGCAGTACCTTGAAGAGGAACGCGCTAAAGCCGAGACACCGAAGAAACGTTTACTGCTCGGTTCAGCCGCAGTCAGCGAAACATCCACATCACAGGCGGGAGTTACACCTATACGTCGTACACGAAAAGCTTCCACCGTTGAAACAGAGGGGTCTGAAATGGTCCACACAGTGGCTCGTGGACGAACGCGCACCGCTAAAGTTTTACACGTCACAGAAACTTCAGAAGAATCGCGTTCGGAAGTGGAACATGCACATTCCGAGTTGGAAACAACTCACAGTAGTAGTCATGTGGAAGAAAAAGGGCGAACAACAAAATCAAAGGCAACAAAACGACCTCCACGTGGTCGTGGCAAACAGCTAATATCCACAGTAGCAGCTGCTACCGTGGAAAGTGAAATTCCCGATGTGCTAGCAAAGGCAGTTGCTACTCCGACAGAAGCAACACTCTCTGGCACCGGCCGCACAGGACGCGCCGCGAAAGCAGCAGCTGCGGCAGCATTAATAACTGACGACCCTGTTGGTTCACATACAAAGCCCCGCGGAGGACGTACTAGGCGGGGTGCAGTCAACGTCGACGAAGAAGTACAACCAACCGATGCTGAAGTAAAGGAAGTACAAACGGAAACAGTAGTTACGCTTGAAACCGATGTCGAGCAATCAAACAAGAAAACGAGGAAAACTGTGGCGGGTGGACGTACTGCTCGAGGCGGTCGTAGTCGCAAAAAACAGCAAGAGCTCGACGATGCCACAGATGAACACATATTGCAACACACGTCGTTGACAGGTGTCGAAACGAGTAGTAATGTTGCTTCACATCAACAACCGCAAAATCCAATTATCGCAGATGCCGATGATGAGCACGAAGACGATGACGAAACGCTCACAACGGAAGCAGCAGATCTAGAGGTGGCTACATCCCTTGCGGGTGCAAAATTAGCAGGTAAAAAACGTACAGCAGCCAGGCGTAAAGCGGCAGCTGCCACGGCCAGTGTTGCAGAGTCCCCAGTACCCAAGCGTGGACGACGTCGTGCCGTTGCCGCTAACGCTGAAGAAAGTGATGCCGCCTCACAATTGGATACACGAGCCGAGAGTGCCGCCAGTAGTCGTAGCCGCAAAGTAGTTCGTTTTGACGCGGCTACGCCGTCAAGTGTGGCCAGTGCTACGATGTCGGTGGATACAGCTGCCGAAGAAGAGACCACATCAGCTCCAGCTGCACCGGCCAAACGTGCCACACGCTCACGCCGGAAGTGAATGGCGGTGGCAGAACAATAAAAAAAAACATAGAATTAGCAATGTTTAGTAACTGCGCTTATTAACACTTGTTTTAAGCATTTACAATTTTTTCCATTCTCATTGACTAGCGGTCTAATCTTTAAATTTCTAAACAAATAATGCGTATGCTTTGGTGTAGTTTATACTGTACACTATTGGATAGCGCAGCCGCGTCTAGCACTACAAATCCATACATTCGAGGTTTTCATCATCAATCAATTAACACTGAAACTTCTTATTTTTATTCTCTTATTATTTTTAAGTTTTCCTAAACTATAAATTTCTTAACTTTTTGTATTGTTGTATACGTTCTATTTAGATTTCCTTTCGGACTTCTTTTTGTATTCCAATTAAAATTAACAAGAATTGAAAAAGACAAAATTAATAATTATAATAAAATGCATATTTGTTTTGCCGTCGGCATTTAGCGTAGAAAATATACATATATACACACATATTCTACCGTAAATACAAACTATGATTAATACCAACAAAATATATTGTACTTTTATGTCTAAAAAAATCATAAAAAACGAAAATAAATAAAAAATAATCGTATAACAATTTTATAAAACATACTTTTTATTGAAATTACGGAATATGTAAAATGTATATTGCGCAAGTTTGTATATTTATTTATTGTGATTAGATTTAAAAATTTCAACCAAGTTTAGTTATAATCCTGGGCCGCGTTCGCGGCGTTCAGAATCGTTATAAACATTGAAATCAGAGAAGTATCTAGCTTATGTACTATATTTTTGTGGACTTAAAAGAGGTCTGATTGTTGAAGACGATGGCGAAGAAATTCTTACCAACAACCACACAAATATTGTCGACGTGCAGCAATAATATATAATAGGGGTTTCACAACGATCCGAAAATATAGCGATCAGAGTTGTATTTGCGTAAACTTATTTTAGTATGCAATCCAACAACAAAATTTTTAAACTAGTATACAAATTTATGATTTTACGATGCTCTATGACCCGTTGTGAGTACCCCAAATATAATTTATATAATAAAAAATATATTTGTCCGTAAATGGTTTGTACCACTCAGTCACTCAGAGTTAAGAAGCCTTCATACCTTTCAAAATACTTCTCCAGCAATTGAAGCCTCCAATATAAAATATAATGCAGACAGGTTATTGAGTCACTTATTCACATAATATAAAGCAACCGTAGTCAACGAGAACCGGAATGAATTCAGACCTATGTTAAGCTAAGAAGTACTGTTGTATATAATTGCAAAAACAAAGAAGTTTAATACCGTATACAATGAATCTAATCGCATCAGCAACCCTCGTTACATATTAATCAAACTTGCTTTATTATTTTTTCTCTTTGACACTGGTAAATAAAAATGTATTATCTTTATTACTTAATAGCTTCTTTTACATATAAGGACTTACATACAAATATTTAATTACATACCACATGTATTTCAACTTACATACAAATTTTTGGTATCACTAGACATACATAAATGAAAAGTATATATGTAAATTAACAGTGGCAAATATTTTTGAAGCTTCTGTTGGTTTTGTGCATTCGAAAAAGTCACAAATAAAGTATGCATAAATCATTTAATACTAAATTTAAAAAAAAATACTTAACTANATAAAATAAATAATACAATATACAATTAAAAATTTATACATAAATGCATATGCAGACAGATGCATATAATAAAAACATACATAATAAAATTGTGATTCTTCAAGCATGAGGTATATCACCGCTGTTGTACGAATTTAGTATTATCAAAAAGCCACAGAAAATAATCGTTGTGCTTAGTTTTGTCGGTTACAAAGAAAAGATAACAGATAAATATTTCAAATTAAAACTAATAGAAAATTAAATAATCAAATTTACAACTTTTGTAAAGTTTCGTTTTCAATCAAACCAAAAAAATAAATACCGCAAATATTAACTAAAGAAGTCATGTCCTTCCTAGGTTTTTCGATATATCTACATTTATTTGGATTTATGTTTATTATGCTAATTATTCGCACTTATTGTTTTTTTTTTAATTTAATATTTTTTTGTTCGTTTTATTAAAAAAATATTTTGTACGCAATACTTTACAGCTTCTTATGTAATGGCTTTATGTAGAAATGACAGTACCGAGCAAAAATATGCGGATTTGCAACAATTTAACTCTGATAAAATTAAAGGAGCAATAAGTAAGAATGGTTTCGTATTAAAGCATAAGCGCATATCTAAATGCTAAGTTAATTTCTGTATCGTTTAAATTTTGTGATGGCAGCAAAGTATTTGTAAAAACACACTTATAATATTTATATGGATGCAATAAAAAATCGTAGGGACGGTGTGGATATTACATCTTCAAAGAGGTATGAAGAAAAAAAATAATAAACATATTTTTGTATGTACAAAAGTTTCATGTACATATGGAAAGTCAATAATTTGAATTAAGCTTTCATTAGGAGATGAGGCTCAGAGCGTAAAGAATCAGTTAGATATTGGGTTTTCATCGTCTTTTGAAAATAGCGTTTCTCGTTGGGTGAATTTACATTATATACTAGTGGACGAACACCGACGTTGCGCCATAATTCAGCAATGTGACTGTAAATAAATTAATATTTGATTGTAAATGATGTATTATTATTAAGTTTGTTGCATTAACGTACAGATTGAATTCTTCCTTGCTGACAAAAACAACACTGATTCCGATTACAGGCGCAATGATATTACGGAAAAAAGCACCATAAATTGATGTTATGAGTGTTGACGCCTTCAAAAGTGCCAATGAAAGCGACTTCTCCGTCCAAAGTCCGCAAATCAATTCCGGTCGTGATTTACGTAACTGAAAATGTATTAGATTTGCTGTTAAAGCACAAATTAAAAGATATAACAAGAAAACACGTTAACTTCGGTTGCACCGAAGCTGTAGAAAAGTTTCCATTCAAGAACATAATTTTGATCGGCCAGTTTGTTCGATAGCTATACGCTGTAGTACTCCGATCATAATTTATTTTACAGAGTGTACCGTCAGTCACTTTGGTTAAACCAACTTAGCTCGATAAGCTTACCATTTGTATACATATTGTATAGGGTATCCGACGTTACCTTCGGATTGTTACAAACTTCATTGCAAACTATATACCCTATTATGGATATAATTAAGCAATGCTATTTATATCACTTTACCTGATAAATAGCATATGGTGAACGGCTGATGAGTATTGTGCGTGATGTGAATTGTGAATTAGATTCGATTGCAGCTCTTAACTGTTCCAACATGCGTACACTGTTGTCCAAAATATGTAAAAAAATAGTTATGCGGTGTTCTTCTTCCAAAATTTGCAACAATTCATTAAGAGTAAGTATTTGTTCAGCTTCAAATTGTGAGCTAAAAAGAAAAAATACACATCTTATACAAATGTGTGTACGATTAGCTACTTGCTTGCTTACCCTAAAGGATGTAGCTCTGTTATATTTAATTTGCGTAATTCGTCTAATGTGTATTGTGCAACGCCACCCAACAAACCGGCTCGTTCTAAAGTTGTGCGATTTACTATCACAATTTCACCACACGCTGTCAAACCGGCCTCCAGCAGTATGTTTCGATAACCACGTGCCACACACTGGAATACATACATATGATATTAAATCCTTTAATATTCTTGCATAAATTATCACAGGATATAAGCCGGCTATATTGATTTTTCATTCTCATGTTATCTGATGCAAAATTCATGGAATGTACCTTTTTGATTGCTGCTCTGGAGTTTTCGGGAGCATCATAGCCCGCACCGCGGTTAGCTATTGGCCAATAAGTTAGTTCTTCCGGTGCACAACCGCCCAGTAGTCTAAGCAATCGTTTTTCATCCGGGCTACGTAATTTCGCGAACTTAGAAGCCACACAAGCGACCATCAGTACTAACGTCATCCAGGGGATACAAGCCGAGGCAAGATTGCAGGCAAACCAAAAAACATTAAAGAGCATGGAGAGTAGTCGCGCCGAACACCTTAACAGTTGGTAGAGCATTTTCAGCAGCGTCCACAATACGTTCAGGATTCTCATTCAGCTGCATACATACATGTGTATAAATTAAAACAAATTGCACTTTATTTTATTATTCTCACTACCTTACCTGGTGCACCAAAAACTTATGTTTGGCAAACTGTATCCAAAGTTGTGTCACAAGTTTATTTGCCACCCCACTCACACTAGGAAATAGTTGTAGTTAGCAATGTCTATTACTCCTTTCAATTTCCTGCTAATTTATTACACAGTATTCCCTTTCGACACGTTGTACTTAAATTGCTAAGCCCACCCTCGAATTCGAAAAACTTCTCAACCTTTAAAATCCTTACACAGTTCCAAAGTAACTGTTAATTTCTGTTGCCAGGACATTCCACTATTAGCCGGTTTCTACACAATACACACCCTGGTTGGTAGACATAAATGACCTTATTCTCTAATCATGCAACTTTGTTGTTGTTCCTTAGGCAAATTTACTAATAAGAACTAAATATCTTAAAGATAGACAAATCAAAAGGGTCTAATAAGAACGTATGACAGTACCAAAGCAAAAGTTCTGATAAATAATATGTAAAAACAAACATCGTTGCCCCGCCAATGAGAACTTCTAAAATATTAAAAATAAAATAATGGGTTTATAAATGAAAAAAAAAAAAAACAAATAAATAAATAATTGATCTCTACCTCTACTTCAGCTTTTGTATATTTAATTATTTCTAGCATCACTTTTTGCTAGCTTCGTTAATGATGGGAACAATGTTATAATATTCAGAGTAAATTTCAAAAATAAAAAGGTTGTGCTACTCAATTAATTCTGATGACAAAATGACCAAAAAGAAGTAATTTATTTATATTTACTTGTAAATTGTTTTTAAATTATTTAACAAAAATACATAACCCTATTATAAATTACGGTATGAAAGCAAATTCAAGAAACGAATATGAGTGCGAAACAAAAGCCACTCAGCTGAGCAGTTGTAGAAAAAGTTAATCCGCGTGATAAAGGCAACTATATGTGAGATTTATTGAAAACAGCTGAAAAGAGGAGACATATTAGAAATATAAGAAAAACCTCCGAAATGAATTGTGATAAATCAGGGTACATAAGAAAATAGTCCACAATCGAAGTAGTAAATTTTTTTGGAGAAGTTATCGTGAAGATTTAATTTTTAAGTACGCAATTTGTGTAAAAAAGTGTGCATTAAATAAATAGTTAAAACAAGAGAGTTTGTAAAATCTGTTTTAAAGAAAATAATTGAAAATGCCACTCAAGGAACGCAATATTGCCATGATGGGCTACAGCTCTGTGGGTAGGACATTAGGGTCGCTCACTTCCTGGATTCCAGATAGCAGAGATAATATAACAAATCCCCATACGTACATTAATTTTTTATATTTATGTCGTAATTATTTATATTATCTCTTGAAATCTGTAAAAATGCGTATTTATATATATATGTGAATACTCGAATACATTCTCTATGATTTATATGGATATTTTGCATATTTGCTTTCTCTTACATTTTTAATTTTATGTTCCTTCATTGGGGCTAATATTCCATAATGTCTTTTGTTGTTGCCTGTAACTGCATAGGCAAATCATCGCTGTGCATACAATTTGTTGAGGGTCAATTTGTGGACTCCTATGATCCGACAATTGAGAACAGTAAGTACATATACAAATATTGGAAAGTTGTGAATCATAATTAAAAGGTTAGATTTGAAGAATATATCAATATGGGTGCAAGGAATAGTCATATCTTATTTTTAAAGCAAGAAGATACGCACATGCTTCTTTTACGTGTAGGTTACGCAAATTTTTAATGAATGACATCGATGTACGGTATGTGGTTAATCTTTAATGTTATCGCTGTGACTGTTGACCTCGCCTAAATGAAATAAGTACACTCCTAATATATTGTTTTACGTTTTAAGTAGTTTTGTATAAAAAATGTACAATATAAATTTATATCTTCTCAATACTTTATTCGCAAAAATTTCGTACTATGTATCTCGCTCATTGCTAATTTCAATAACTCAGAAATAAATAACAATAACAATGGAAAGTTGTTTGACGAGTGATCTGTGTATACTCGTATACCAGCTTCTTAAAATCCTTGAAGGAAATTACGTTGTAAGCTGTATTATTCCAAAATTCTTATACCGTAATTCCTAATTCCTTACTTCAATTTTATGTTATTTATAAGTAAATGTGAATATTGTGTGTAATTTGTAAAAAAAAGCTATATATACATATGTTTTCAGTAGATTCTTTGTGTTATAGATTCATAATATATATGTACATATAAGCAAGTATAGACGTGAGCGTGGCAAGAATTTTGTAGGACATTTTAAGTTACTTACATATGTATGTTTGTATCATGATTTTATGATTGAATCATGGTTTGAATATAGTATTAGCAAATTCATAAGGTTTCTAACTTTAATATTTTTCAAGCGCATTTAAATGTGTTTCTATGTTTTCAAATGGTCGCCCGTCAAACCTCAAAAGGATACTAACATAAAACCGAAATCTAAAATGTACGGAAGTAAATCGTTATGAGTTATATTATCGTGAAGCTACCCCAATTATATTACAAAATTTTGTTGTATTATCTTTTACTGGTATCTTAGCAGAAAAAATTATAAAATTATTTACCACACAATGTATCTAATTACTTTTTCTCACATTAGCCTTTACGAAAATAGCTCGAGTGAATTCGCAGGACTACGAAGTCAAAGTAGTTGATACAGCTGGACAGGATGAGTACAGCATATTCCCAGTGCAATATAGCATGGACTTTCACGGATATGTTCTTGTTTATTCAATAACCAGTCAAAAGTCTTTTGAAGTGATAAAAATTATTTACGAAAAGTTATTGGATGTAATGGGAAAGAAATAGTAAATAAAACAATATACAAATTTGGTTTCAGTTTTCTTTACCAAATACCATTCATATATAATTTTGCAGTGTACCTGTTGTATTAGTTGGAAACAAAACCGATTTACACCAAGAGCGCATGGTGTCTACTGAAGAAGGGCGTAAATTAGCTGAATCATGGCGAGCTATATTTCTGGAAACTTCAGCTAAGCAAAATGAGGTAATAATTAACAAATTATATTTTAATTTGTGTTAAAATTATAACATTTTAGTCTGTTGCTGATATATTTCATCGACTTCTCATATCCATTGAGAGTGAAAATGGTAATCCACAGGAAAAGAGTAATTGCATTATTTCGTGAGGGCATTCAGCCGTAAATAACTGGTCACAACAAAAACAACGCCCTATTCCAATTTCCACTGCAGCATTAATCTATATAATAGCAGCAGCAGCAGCATTAACTGGTGCACCTAAAACATTAAATAAGACCATATCACAGTTGATCAGTGCGAAAGAACTACAGAAGGAAGCGCTCCATGGAAAGCTGCAGTGCATTGTAGGCGTGGTCGTGTGTATGTGTGAACTATTTGAATGTGTAGGTGAGAATGTTTGTGTGAATTTTTCTTATAAACCCCGGGGTAGCTGCCAAATTTTATACTTGGCACTATCGAAACAAACATGATTCATAAGTAAATAGGTAATTGCGCGAATTTCACTGCATCGATTAGCGTTGTAGATTGAAAGTTTAAATAATTAAAGTTATCACATTTAAAAATACATATTATTCCTTAAAAAATGTCTATTTGATCAAATGTTGCACATTGAGTTTTACGTTGCTTTAATTTACCGGAGACTAACTTCAATATCTTTTACTACAAAACTAATAAATTTTACAGAATTATAATTGTTTCTTCGGCAGTAGTTACAGTGTAAGATATTATTTTTTATATTAAAATGTAGTTGCTTTTTAGTCTCTTGTATAATTTTTGGAATGTATATTTAATGACTTTTACAAAAAAGTTTTCTCAGCAATAAGGAATAAAAGAATAGAAGCATAGGATCATAAAAGGACAGAAATAAAAACATAATAAATAGTCTTTGTTTCAACTACTTCTACAATAGAGCAATAAACTATTAAACATTTTTTGAAATAAATTTAATTTAATCCTATTTAAATGAACCAATTATATGTTTAAGTTGAGTAGAATTAATTATTTATTGTTAGGATTTCCTGACTTTTTCCTTTGAACACTTTAAATATGCTTATAAAATTCTTTTTTTAAATTATCAATCTTCAACTTGCGTTTTTATGTGAAAGAAACGCCGCCTTGAAAATTGGAATGATCAAAACATATTTCAATGATTTATATATTAAAAAAACTTTGCTTAGACAACTTATTCATCAATATATTTTATTTTTATTGATTAATCATTATATTTTAGTTATTCAAAAATGGAAATATTAAATTTTATACCTATGCTCTGTGTCATTAATTATCTAAGGAGGTTTGTTCTATCCAATGAAATAGGAAATAAATTGAATTACTTAAAACTCTTTTAAAACTTGTTTAAGTTCTGACACTAGAAAATTGAACTTACGGAACTCGAACCAATACAACTGAATTCTTGAATCGGCAATAGAAATCAAATTTCCTTACATGACTCCTAGTCTTTCGAAGATTTTTGTGGATTATGGTGATTTGAGTTAGGGGAGTTCAACTATATTTCATTTTAAGAGAAATGTGGACTAATTTTTGATTAGTCGCTTGGCAACCCTAATAAATGACTCATAGCAAATTTTTGTTCGTACTATCTTTCAACTGCCGTTTTATGTGAAAGAAAGATGAAAAACATATATTGCTTTCATTCTAACACATAAAATGGAAGGGGTATGTGTTATATTTGTCTTCGTTGCTCGACAAACAAGGTAATTGTAAAACGGTAATTAAGAAAATGTCTCATATAATTGCAATTTTGAAACGACACAACACGAAAGTGCTGTTGTTGCGGATGTGTAAAAACGTTTTTGTGAAGTTAATGAAAAAATAATAATTTCTACAAGTTGCAGAATTATAATGTCATAAGATTGGTAAAATATTATCATAATAACTTACAAGTTGTGAATAGTGTCCTCTATTAAGTTAAGGTGAGAAATTGTATTGTACAGTGTTTTTCTGGAAACCACAACATTAGTGAATTTAAAGGTGTAGTTGTCATTGTGACTGGAATTATTTTTGAAGACCGAATGTCTGAGAACCTGCATATATTAAAGATATAATAAAACGGTACGAATACATCGAAATTCATTTTATATAATTTAATAAATCTTAATTTATGGGTCATAATTTCGAGTATATTCTACAATATACAATACAAACTATAGAAACAATCAAAATAACAACCACCGCGTATAATCGTTAGCGATTCCTTCTATCAACATTTTTTGTCGTTGCTGCTAGGTAAACGCAGCTGTTCACCATCAGCAAAGCGAGCGGGTAAAAAAGGTTCTTTATTGTGTTGTTGTTATATAGTTTCGAATAAGCCTTGGGTGCGCAAAAAGGCAAATTATAAATATATGTGTGAAGGGTATAAAGCTGTTTCGTTGTCCTGTGGATGTTGGTTTGCACACCTCAATAGCGAATTGTAACAGGTATGTATCATTCTTGAGCTTAGCGATTTACAATTCTGTATTCGTTCTTAAAACATCTTATACCCTGTTTTGACGAAAGTAATATGTTAGCTGTCATCTAAATATCTTAACGGTAGTCCCAATGAGGTGATTAGTGACATGCGAGACTCGTTGCATATGCAATAACTTGCCTATGAAGATAGCACGTACTTTTTTGACTGTCTAACTATGTATCGACCGTTAAACATGGAAATTAGTGCAAGTTGGTCATACCATCTGGACGATCCGGAACAAGAGTTTATAAGAAAAACGATCGAATAATATTTATAAAAAATATGTTCTTATGAACCCATACACTTTCACCATCGAACCTTTCCAAATAAAGGGTCTTCCAACAAAAACGACGTGATGTTAAAATAATATAAAACAGTGAAATTTGGTCAAAATACCGTTATTGCTATGCCTATTATTTAAGCAAAATGTAAGCCAAATTGCCACCATGGCTCCGTTTGTAGATCTTCACCCCCATTTATGCCAATCTTCGATGACCCCGTGCAGCATTTCAGCATGGTTCTCAAAATTGTGTTTTCTAGCTTCTCGAGCGTTGCTAGTTAATTGGCATAAACCTTTGATTTTATATAATCCAGAGGAGTTTAATGGCCAATGTATGACCACGTTCACATAAAAAGTTTTTGACGCGAATCCAAACAAAATGTTGGACGACTCCCATCTTTTTACGCGTTGCCATACCACAGTCGACATTAAATTAGAGAAAGACACTGAAAGCAAAGCGTTGTGAAGGGAAGTTTTATGTGAATGGCCCTTAAGCATTTCTCGAATTAACTCCAAACTTTGTTCGCAATGTTTCCATCTGCGCACAGTCCAAATAAAGTTCGTCCGTGTAGATTTCATCAAATTTGTGAATTTTTCGGGTAATTTAATATTTTATCATGTTGTGAAATGTGACATAATGCAATGGCAAACCTTACTGAAAACACTGACAAAATTTGACACAGATCGGTAAAGAAACATGGCTACAACGAGCTGTCAAAATCACGAAATTCCTATAGGTAGACGCTGTATAACTATTCCTAAATATGGAATTATGTGGTGAATAAATTGTATTGTTTGAAAACCTGTTAGTAATTTGTCGTTTTTATTCGTTATTAGAATTTACCTAAATTTTCTCATCATGGAATAAATGCATATACATTCATAAATATGTAGTCAAATTGTAGATACGTCTGTTAACATTTACAGTCGTTTTTTGTCGGTTAGTATAATAATTACCTTCGTGTTTTATGATTTCATTTATACTATATATGGTAAGGTCTATATCACACTACTTATAATAACTTTTGAAAACTTTTTTATTTTTAATATTTGTGACAATAAATGTAAAGCTAATTAAGCATAATGCGAACACACATACAAGCATGAATAATATCAAAATATCAATAAAAATTTGAAGCAGTCGGAGTATACTTTAGCAACTGAAATATGTTTCTGAAAACATACAAACACACTCACTTACGTTATATAAATGAGAGTGAAAAACTGCGGAGTATCAAAAGGCACGCTGATTTGGTCACTGACACTATTTTAATTTTGTATTAAATATTAAATGTTTATTAATGTAAACAAAACGAATTTATTAGAATTTCACAGTTGCTTATTTAATGTAATAAATGTCGATGTAACATCTATAGTACGTATATTCAATAAGAAAAAACAACGGTACATTATTTTTAGTAAAATTATAGCAAATCTTTAGATTTTTCGGTCAGTACCGGTTATGTAGACCCGACTGTTGTGGGAACAGGCAAGCTCATTACTCCCAATCACTGCTTTAAATCGCCGTGGCAACTATGGATTGGAGTATATTTATCCATACCTTCAGAACCCTTTTTTGAAAAACTGATCAGTATTGCCACGTTGCTGCCATCGATTTTCTTTTTACAATTACGGAAGGGGTATTTTCTATTCATTATGTGGCAGCATAAGGGATTCTATAATGTCTTTTTAGACGTTCCGATCCTTGGTGTCATAAATGCTCTATCAATTGCAGATCACTTTTAAATGCAAATTTTTTTTTCGCCTCTTAAATTGCGCTGTCAAATTTTTCGTGAAATTAAGTTAAATCATTCTTTACGTCGTTGCTTCCAAAGGTGAATTTACTTAGTGCAATTGCACTTGTTCATTTGCCTTGACAGTTTCTCATTGTGATTTTCAAATATTGATGCTTTCACTTCGTACCCCACGCTCTTGCCATTATTTTATTTTTACGATTCACTTGTTACTTATACCACAGGTTGAACAACACGGTGGACGGTCGCCTTTTAATTGGTCCCCATACACTATATGCAAATAGTGGAAATACATATGTACATATGTATGTACATAAATATGCCGGCATTTTTTCAAGTACTTTTAACTTTTTCACCCATGTTTATGTTATAATTCTTTTTCTGACTATTTATGTGGTTTGGTAAATATAAATATATTAAATATTGGCAAGTTTACTTATTATCAATGCTCCATTTACGCTTTATTTTTTTTTTATTAAATTGTTTACACATATGGAAATGTTTTAGTTTTTTTTTTTTAAATATATTTCATGCATTGCATGTTTGCACGACCTTGAGATGCATATATGTAAAAACTTACATAAGCACATATATGTATATGCATTTATTACCACGTACGACTAGCAATAATCGTAGAGCTGCACACAAAAAGTACATTTCGTTGTAATACTTTTGTTTATGTAATTAAAAGCTATTCAAGTATTGTACTTATAATTAGACATACTATGTGAAGCGCTAAGGTATGCATAACCAAAAAATAAGGTGACATTTGAATTTAAACTGCGCGCGTCGAATTATTTGGAGAATTTTTTTTTAGGTTGGTAGTACTGTTGTGTTGTCAGTTACATTTATGTCAAATTTCATGACAAAATATTCATTAGTGTTTGAGATTCTTGTCGTTTTGTGAGCTACTAAAAGTGAGTTTTTCGTTTTTTGCGATGTCGAAATTTGTTGAGCAAAGAATTTGCATTAAATGATCATTTTGCCAAAAACTGAACCCATATCGTTCCGCAACCACCGTATTCACCTGATCTGACGCCGTGCGACTTCTGGCTGTTCACCAAGCTCAAAAGCCGCAGCGAAGATGGAACTGAAGGCCACCCGGAAAGTGACTACAACCAGTGTTTCGAAGATTGGAAAATCCATTGGCATAATGTACTGCATCTAGTGGGGATTATATTGAAGGGGATGAAATTGATTTGGAAGAATAACTAAAGAATTTTCAAAATAAATACAATGTTATTTTTTGGACACAGTATATATGTATGTACATGTATGTAAATATATGCATCCATCCGGTCATCAGTCCGCCGCTCTCTTCCCTTGTTGTTATATATATTTTCATAGCAAAATACATGTTTTTGTGCAGTAATAATGAAACAGTTAAATTACATTTAAAATACTTCTATTTTACACATCAAAAATCAGTCGTGAAAATGACTTTGTATTCGCTCAATAAACAAAATGTACAAGCTTTCCCCATTTTACAATATTTACATATCTACATATAGTATACAAAAAGTTTAGTATGTGAGTATGTCATAGATTTTATTTTTTCAAGTTTCATATTCTTTTTTTTCGCTAATTTTGTTTTTATTTTTAAACATCGGTAATTGTCTCAGTTCCATTTACATAATTACCGGTTTTTTTTAAAACAAAGTTGGTAGTAATTATCACACGAACACTTAATTTTTAATCATCCACGATTATTTTGAAGAGTGGTTTTACAAATTTATACTTTCATCCCTACTATAAATCTTAATTCTTATTTTTGCTTGTGCTTCTATAAATTCCTGAAAATGTACATATGGAATGTATATACTTTTTTAATAATATATTGCGATGTAAACAAAATTCTGCTTTCGTCATTTTAATACTACACAAACACATCCTACATTCGTATGTTAGTAAATATTTAGTCGAAACAGCATGTACAAAAGAATGAATGTCAAAGCCACCATCCAACCCTCTAAACACCCCCTAATTCTACCTATGTACAAAAAACATACAAATGTACATATGTTCAAACATTTCATTCATTCTTATTTTCCACGTCGCGTATTTGTATGTATTTTATTTAAAAAATGCAAAGAACCCGCGATACTCGTACCCGGCACGATGGAACACGAGTACATAAACTGGCAGATCAGGCAACCAATAGTCGGTCGGCCAATTACATGCTTGTGTGTCGCTGGCGGCAGTTGACGATAATGCAATGGCCTCAAAAACCGGAATGTGTTATCAGAAAATAGGCAGCAATTAAAGAAATAAAAATATGTATGCATATATATGTATGTATATATAAAAACAAAGAAAATAACTAAATAGTCTATACTTGTGTATACATTTATATTTTTTATTCATTATATTATTTGAAATCGAGTCTAAACAAACGATAAAATTTAGTAAGATGGGAAAAATGTTTGTTATATGAGTGTGTGGAATTAAACTCAATGCATGAAATGCATTCGATAACAGTATAATTTTAAGAAAACAACGCACAAAAAAGCAAAAATATAATATTGACTGTTATGAGTTACGTCATAAGGTTTTGCCTCAGTTTTCGCATCGTTTAACGTTATAGGAGTATGCTATCAAGAAACTGTCGACGTGTTTTTGTCCGCTTAAGAAGGCTATCCATATATGGGGGCGTGGAAAAACGAGTGTTGAAAATGTATCTCTAGAGTCAGAAGCTGCAATTCAGGACTATATTTCTATTGAATTATTGAACTACTAAATATGAGCCAATGTCAGCCAGGAACGAATGAATGACAATTATCCCAATAGCTTCCGTTGAGCCACCTCGAACTGGACGGCCCCAACGCAAGACAATTTGTTTGCTGTGATTATTTTAGGTATTGTTCTTAAGCGGGACCTATAAATTGTACACAATATTAACAAATTTTATGAAATCTTGTCCGTTTATCAGAGATAATTTTAACGAAATATTACTAAAATTGTCCGGTCCGGAATTGGTTTTGTAGGCAAATAATAATTGAAACGTTTTGTTCATGAAATGTGTTCAGTTATGGAAGATGTCGGCTCGGCCTTCTATTTTTCCTATTTGTTGTTTCTAATACAGAATAACCCTTGATAATAGAGAAATGCGTAAATGATTGAATAAGCATCACGAATCTAAACATCTGTTACCCAATTGATTTGCCCTCAAGAAGTCGCAGTTTGTGTGATCAATCAAATCAATATAGAGGCTCTAAACTGATTTATTTGTCATAATTTAAATTGCAAAATAACAGTTTCAATTACGTCGCCTATCGGTCATTCCCACTAACTCGTATCTATACAAATTTATTGCATAAATATACTATAATATACATATATTTTATATACCTATATTCGTATGTGTATATATTAAGTAATTTTATTATTGTGGCGCCAATTGTGTCACAAGGGATCACCTCTTGCGTTTGAGTATTTTATTTTATTTGCAAGCCATTGTCTGGTCGCACAATTTGTCGGGGTGTTTTCTCCTGATAAGGGGTGTCATAGCTAAATTTATTGGTATTCCTATCTCGATAATAAATGTTTTCTATAAACGTAATTGAAATTGCGGTGTAAAATCCCAAACGCAGACGAATTGGTGCGTAATTAAAATTGAATATGTCTAACTAAGCAACTAATTAGATATACATATGGTATTTATGCTCTAATAAGCTAAACCATTTTTTTTTTTTTACCACTTTCAGTTTTTATTCGCAAATACTTCGGCACAATTCATTTTAAAAATTTCTGTGCTTTTTTCATGGAAATGCCATATAGAACTTGTTTGTATAAGAACATATAACATGTAATTTCATTAGAAAACCAACTCTTCAATAATGTGTTTTCAGTTCAAAAATGTAATTTTGAAAGTCTTGAAAGACAATTAGCGTATGCTATTCTATATGATGGTTTATGTAATACATCATACCTTAGAATTTCGTTGTGGAAACTGTTATACATTCGCGGTCAGAAACGATGTTCCGATGCGAACGAAGGAATTTGCATTTTTTTTATTAATATTTCAACAATTTTGCGCAATGTATAGTTTAAATGTATTTACAAATTTGTAATTATAATAATTATTATAACTTATGTTCATTATAATAATTATTTTAGGAATTCGATTTAAAGGGTGGAGACCTCAACTGCAGATTTCCTGCAAACCACCAACGTCTACTGATTGCATGCGTCTGTGCTTTAATTGTTTACACCGTCATCGTTGTTGACTTTCTTATCAGCTGAAAGTTAAATGGGCGAATTTTTGCGATGCATAAACAGTTCAACGACAACAATTTCAAAGTGAACACAAATTTCTCAGAGCGCTGCAAAATATTTATTATTTACTCCTTTTTTAATTTCATAAGACCATTACTGAGAATTGGTTTTTATTTTGATTGTGTCGCCCGACAGAAAAAAATTATCAGTATTTTTGTATTGTCCTGTGGCATTTCTTATATTGTATTTATTAAAGTTAACACAAAGTGAGTGCAGTGTCTACAGTGACTGAGTTAGAGTGACTAAGTGTATTTACTACATATTTGAAACCAATATTAATTAACACTTGTTTTTCCAGAAGTTTGCAAAATCACTTCCTGATTTTGTTTGATATATAAGAATTCGTATAAAAATGACGATTCCATCGCGTCCTGCGCCTGCACCACCAGTGGCGCGCGGTCAAAATGCTGCCGCCGGTGCTAATGCAAGTATCGAACAACTACGTATACAATTACAACAACAACAGATACATCAGCAACAGAATCGTGGCGTACAGAAATTGACCATAAGTCTACCACCACCACCGAAAGGTTCGACTGCAACGCCCATGGTTAATCGCAATAACAGTATCAGTAGCAACAACAACTATAACTGTTTTAATATGGACAGTAATCAGTCGGCGATAACACGAAAGTTTCCACAAGCACGCTACACGCCCACCACAAATTGGGAGGATGATCCTTTCGGTGCCAATGCAGCAGCTGCTGCTAATACAAACGGCAATGTCAAAAAGGTACCACCACCACGGCCTCCACCACCGAAAGTGCAAGTAAATGGTCGTAGAGCGCCTCAACCACCATCCACGCATTCAACAAAGTTGCTGAGCAACATTTTCAAGAGCAAGAAAAGCAGTAATAGTATTAGCAACAATAATAATAAAGCAAATAAGATATATGGTGTCAGCAGCGGAGTTTATGCCATTAACAACACATCCGTGTCAACAACAAACAACAGTAGCACAACAACGTGGGGCACCACAAGCAATTCAACAAATAATTTCAACAACAGTCAAAGTTGGCAGGCTAATTGGAACAGCAGTTACTCGTCCACATCACTTACATCTCTGGGTGCTGTAAATCCAGGTGGCACAGGTGTGCCGAACACAATCGAAGCACAGCTGATCAGTTTCGATTCACCACCAAGTTCGCCAACATTCACACAGAAGTCAAATAGTGATTGCCTCAGCGTAGATAGTTTCAGTTCAGATTCGAATTTCAGTTCGCCGAATAATGGTAGTGTCTCCCAACCGGAAAGCGGCTTCGAGGATGACTTTAGTGCACGCAGTCGTCCAGCTACTACCAGTCCGCTCGATCCTTGGGAGGCTTTTGATAGCGGCTTCAATACGGCAGTCGACAGTATATATGGTAGTACAGCAGCAACGAATAGCATCGGTACTGCACCGGTACGCAATCTTAACACCATCAATTCGCGCATTCAATCAAGTAACGACAACCCGCTCTGTAATGGAAAAAGTCTCCTACCACCGACGCCCACACTTAGTGTACCAACTATTATCAAACCAAAAGTATCCCAAAAACCACGTGCTCCTAAACCGCCGATGTTGCAGCAATCGCAATTCACACATGGTAATAATGCATCATTAACACCACCATCGCCTCCAATGCCGATATGTGCGCCACCACCGCCACCAAACGGTGTTTCATTGCTGGACGTCATATCAGGCAAAGCGGATGCATTGCAATTGAATGGTGCCCTTAACGGTGACTTGGGTCTTGGCGCTGCTGCAGAGGAAAGTAGGCCACATGGCGTTGCGCTCTATGCCTTTGATGGTGTCGAAGAGGGTGATCTCAGTTTTCGGGTGTGTATGAAGTCTTTTGATCTCACATTTTCAAGTTTTTATTAACATTATTTCGTTTATGAATCTGCAGGAGAACGAGAAAATCTATATCTTGGAACAGGTGAGCGCTGAATGGTATCGTGGTCGCACGCGCTCTGGCTGTGAAGGTATTTTTCCAATAAATTATATCGATGTAAAAGTCCCTTTAGGGGAGGAAAATGCCAAAACCAAGCCGTTACGTCTACGATGCCTCTACAATTTCCCAGCCGAGTATGACGGCGATTTGGCTTTGACGGTAAGTCTAACAGTTTATTGTTATTACAAATATATATATAGTTATATATAGGTTTTTTCACTGCGTTATTTCTAACTTTACTCTAGCATTGTTTGTACATCATTTATTTGAAAATCACATTTTCTACCATTTGCAGGAAAATGAAATTGTGACCATCCTTTACAAAATTAATGAAGACTGGCTTTATGGTGAAGTAGATGGCCGACAAGGACAATTTCCAGCGAATTTCATTGAGTATTTACCCGACAACATACCGATGGCATAAGCAAGAAGTTTGAAATGTTTTTCTATACAATACTACCCAAATATTGCATACATATTTACATGATGATAACTGTAAAATGCCCGAAATATTACGCACGTAAAAAAGTTAAATATTTGAAATACCTTTTCCACAGCATGTATCCATCTAACGAATTGTAGTGCCCGTAGTTTATGTATAAAATAATGTACTTGTGGAAGTAGAAAGTTGTGTCTCGAAAGTCTTGAGGATGGAGTAAAGTTAGAATGCTTGCTACTTGGAATTGAATATAACTCAGAAATTTTTGAATGTGAAGACCGCAACATATAAATACTTTCTTTAGATAGCAGTTTACATTTATAAGAGTAAAAGAAACTGAATGTGCGATACGCATGTAGGTGTATGAACTTTAAGTGATGTAGTGTTTAACTAATGCACTACAGTGGTTCTAGTTATTGACCGTAACAATATTTAAATCAAGCGTCACACTGATTGTCATATCAAGCAACCTTTTTCCAACGCAAGAACCGAAAACCGATATCGATATCAAAGCTTTTTATACAAGTATTTAAGGGCGTAGTAAATGTAAATAATTATCGTCCACATCACACGCTTAAGCCTAAGTAATGAAACTATTGAATTTGTTCCACACACAAACGTAACTATAATTTATACTTATACTTAAAAAAATTATAAAATATTAATAGTACACACACACAAATAATTGTTTACAGATGTTGGTCATATAGATATGTGGTCTTGCGAAGAAAAGTTATCAAAATGTATTCATTTATTGTAAGATTATCTTTCAATTTGAAAATCGTCGCAAAAGTAAATGTGATTGTGCATAAAAACAAATATTAAGACCAACAGATTATTAAAATTTTAAATCAATAGGCGCTTGTTAAACTGTTTAATTTTAGTGATAGTTTTTTGTTAATAATTTTCTTATAATGTTACGCGCAAATATAAGTTGTATACATACTATATATATATTATTTATATTAAGTAATCTCATTAGTTGGAGTATACGCAGGTACGATTAAATTAAAAAATACAGCACATATAAATAAAATATACGACAAAATAAATATATATGCAACAATAACCATTTGCTACGATTTTATATAGTACGTATATATTTGTATTTATTGTGTTGAGAGCGAACTAAACCGATTGTGCTTAGTTAGTTTTACGTATACAATATTTAAACAAATAAACGAGTCAAATAATATACATAATACTATAACGACAAAAATACAGATTTGTTCGATAATTCTCAGGAATGTGCAATAAATAATAATAATGGTCTTAATTAACTCAACTCACAGGGTGGAGTAACATTTCACTCATACAAGGTCTTCAGTATTAGAAGAACCATTCAAATGAAGCATCACACTGATTACACTGTGGAACATTTTTGGGATTATTGTCTGGGGGGTGAGAAATTCCAAGTCAGGGTGATGGTACTAGGTCAGAATAGTAAAACTCTCAAAGGATTTGGCGTTCGTATGTGTCAGTTTTTTTTTATGACCTTTTAAATTTTTTCCTTATCTTGATGTTTTTTCGCTTAGTTGTAACATTTTGGCAACTGACACATACGAAGGCCAAACCCTTTGTCGGTTTTACTATACTGACCTAGTAACATCACCCTGACTTGGAATTTCTCACCCTCCAGATTAGCTCTTGTACTGTGTTATCTTCCTTTAAAGCGTACTTAACTTCATATGAATCGGGTGCCAATATTAAAGTTACAGCCATTTCAAAAAGGAAAAGCTGTGCAATTGTGGGATTTTTACAAAGAGCAAATATAAAATTGCGCATTAAACTTGAGAATTGACAAAGTTTATGGTGATGATTGTTTGAGTCGTATTGAAGTTTATAAGATATAAAAATAGTGGTGAGGATTTAAACAACAACCAACCAACAGGCCAGATCGTCCAGAAGCTAGTAATCGTGCTCAGTTGTTGGAAAAACTCCGTGTCATTACTGATATTGATGTAAATCTTACTACGGGAATGCTGACAGTAAGATTAAATACGGAGACCAGCGTGAAAGTACCATTTTATGATATCCAAGCTGTTCAAGCAACCGGAGTCGCGGTGCAGAAGAACATTTCTACAAATGATATATAAAATCCAAGCATGCGTTTTTAACTCCTTTAAATGTAACACATTCTCCTATTCGTTCATATGTCATTCTGAGTGTAAACAACAAAGCGGTCTAACTTGTATTTTTAACGGGAAGCAATTATTACTGAGTTACATCAGACCACTCGTCTTCTAAGTCAGTTTGTTCATTTGTACATTCATATGCTAAAGACTTTGGAGGCATCTTTATTCCCATCATTGAGGGATAGCCTATAGTATATAAACTCCAAAACACAGTATTCTATTCAGTGTGCACAAAGCTAGAGGCGCAATGTTCAATATATAACAATGATGACAGATGTAACTCAGCGAGCGTATTACATCCTTAATATTTTTAGCACATCCGCTGTGAATGCTGTGGCAGTCACATTTTGCTTATTGTGAATGCAAAATGAAGAATAAAGTTTATTGATTTGCTGCAGAGAACGTATATATCACATGATAAACGTTCTCTGTATATATTATACGTTCTCTGCTGTCTGCGCAGTGAATGCTGTTGCATACACTTAGGCGTAAGTAATCAACTTGTATCTACAGATTTATCAGAGACCGTACAAAAATTCTATCAAAGGGCTTATAACAATAATTTTGCATTCTTCAACAATTATTAAATTTAACAATTTTTAAAGTGATTTAAAAAATTATATAAGATAAGAAGATTTTCATTGATATATATTGAAAGAAATATGTCGCATTTCCAAAGCGTACCTGATACTGGAGGTGGGGTTGATTTTATCTTTAAATTGTATGTGTTTAATTTGTGTTTTCACATAAAATTTCTTAAATTTAATCAGATGATTTAGACAACGAATCTGTGGAAGTGTTGCGAGCACGGTTAAACGACATGAAGCGGTTGATGAGTGAACGCACTGCCCAAATACAACAGAATCCGGCCACTACAGAGCAAATATGGAGCACTAAACGACAAACTGCGACAGGAATTATCGATGGCAATTTCCTAAGCGTTGCGTTTGGAGGCGCTCTATTGGTTATCGTTTCGGTTTCAGTGTACGCATTTTACAATTTATATCATGCAATATTGAAGAAGTTTCCTTCACATCATGAAGAACTGTAAAAAGTTAAATGCAATTTAGCGTTACGAGAAAAGGGAGTGCTACTATACACACATGTGCACTTCATTTTTGCGAATACCACACATATATATGGATTCGTATGGCATATGATATCTGTGGTATGTTTCAGTTATACTGAAGTTTACGGTTACATACAAAAACGTTAAACTAAAGGAATTTATATATGTTTGCGGAAAAATACTGAACTACATAATTTTATTAAAATAATATATATGTATATTAATGAAATTTGAAATACTTAAAAATATACAGCGCGTATACCAGAGAACGTATATTTATAAATATATATTTGTTTACGTTTATTTATAAATATACGTTCTCTGATACATCTTGACACAAAAATCTCTCAATTCGGTATACCGAAAATGGTGCTTTTCACCTGTTTTCCTCTGTATAATAAACGTTCTCTGATATGTCATTTGCCGATAAAAACAAAACGAAAACGCAACCGATCACAACACGTGCAACCAATTTTAACAACATATTGAAGTCCTGCATATTAATTCCAATTAAAAATTAACTGTTGTAAAATTATTTTAAATAAAAACAAGAAGTAAATATTTATTGATTACCTATGGGATTGACGAAGCAGTATTTGGCGTATCGGCCAGTAGACAGTTTCAATGTTATCAACAGTGGTCGGGCTAATGTAAATTTTGTTATCTACAATAAAACAGAGGGCCGATATGCACTTGCTGCAGCTGCTGAAAATGTAATTATTTGGGACTTAAGGTGAGGAATTAAGGGAATTGTATTAAAAATTGTATATAAATTTGTGATGTGCATACTTTCACAGATTGGGGGAACGTGCGTTAACACTTCGCCGCGACAAGCAGGAAGTAACGGCGTTGCGTGCTTCACCCGACCGCATACATGTTGCTGTGGGTTACGTTGATGGTGTTGTGGAACTTTTTGATTTGCGTGCTCCAGAGCAATCTATATGCTCGTTAGCTCTGCATAAAAGTGCTGTGTCTGTTCTGCGCTTTGATAATATGGGCATACGTTTGGTAAGCGGCAGTCTTGATACTGAATTGGTGGTTGTGGATATTGTTGAACAAGCCGGGCAGCAACGACTTATAGGACACAATGCGCCAATAACAGATGCACATTTCTTACAACGGTTAGGAGAGCAAAACATTGTTATTAGCAGCTCAAAGGATACACAAATAAAATTCTGGAATTTAGAAACACAATTCTGTTTCAAAACAATTGTTGACAATCGTACTGAAGTTTGGGCTTTGGCATTAATCGGTGATATTATGGTTGCTGGCTGCGGTGAGAGTACGATGAATGTTTATCGACTTCGTCGACGTAATGGTCCAAATCAGAATATTGAAAGTGCTGTTGAGGGCTTAAGTATAGATGACGAAGATACAATAAGTCCTTTAACAGTAACAAACTGTGGTGTAATACAGCGCGCAGGGAAAGGACGTTGTATAAATTTAGTAACCGACCCAGCGGAGCGTGTTATTAGCTGCCATGGTACTAATGACCTTATCGAGAATTTTTACTTTTGCACAGCAGAGGAAGCTAAGGAGCGACTTTCGAAGCGTTTAAAAAAGGCTCGTAAGGCTACAGAGTCAATGGATCATGATGGTAAAGATAGAGAAAATGCATTATCCAAAGGTTTAAGCCTGAGTGATGAAATAAAGCGTTTGGAAAGTATAAAAGTAAAACAGAAAATTAAAACAATTGACATTATACTTGGTGCACAAAACGAATTACGTGTACTTGTCGGTTTAGCTAATAACAGTCTACAACTCTACGCGCTTAATGCTTCTCTAAAGCACAAAGTATCAGAAGAAAGTTTGAAACAGTTACGTGCATTGACGCGAGTTGGGCATCAGTCTGAAGTGCGTTCTGTATGCTTCAGTAACGATTCTCTTGCAATTGGCTCGGGTGCGGGCGAATCATTTAAGTTTTGGAATCGCGAATCTATGCAATGTTTACGTACAATAGCCACCGACTACATATTATGCACCACTTTCGTGCCAGGCGATCGTTATGCTTTATTGGGCATGAAAAGCGGTAAATTGGTAATAGCAGATGTGGGTGCAGCGGATATTATTGAAGAGATACCAGCACACGAAAGTGAATTATGGTCTATCGCCCTGCTTCCCGATATGAAAGGTTGTGTAACTGGTAGCAGTGACACGACGGTTAAAATTTGGACATTCGAGTTAGTTGATATTGTGGCTACAGATGGTAGTGATGAGGTAGATACAACACGCCCAAAAGTACTCTCGCTCTTACATAGAAATACGCTCAAGCTGGAGGAGACGGTATTATGTGTGTGTGTCTCACCGAATATGAAATATCTCGCGGTGGGCTTACTCGATGCAACAGTGAAGATTTTCTTCCTCGACACCTTTAAGTTTTATTTGTCGTTGTATGGCCACAAACTGCCAGTGCTCTGTCTAGATATCAGCTATGATTCAACATTGATAGCCACAGGCTCGGCTGATCGTAATATAAAAATTTGGGGTTTGGACTTCGGTGACTGCCACAGATCGCTGTTTGCTCATGACGACTCAGTAATGGCGCTGAAATTCATACCCAACACGCATATGTTGTTCAGTTGCGGCAAGGATGGTAAAGTAAAGCAATGGGACGCCGATTCATTCGAAAAGATTCTTACGCTGCCAGGTAAGATATGTATATACTCGACAGCAATATGATTATTCTTTTATTGTATTATAGGACATATTGGTGAGGCATATAGCTTGGCAGTAAGCCCGAATGGTCGTTACCTTGTGACTAGCGGTTCCGATCGTACTCTACGTCTATTTGAACGCACCGATGAGCCGATAGTCTTACAAGATGTACAAGAGGAGGAGCGCGAAGAGCTAGAAAATCAACAACTCGCCACCGGTGAAGAAAGTGCAGTGCCCCAGCTACCTGGTTTAAAGTTGCCCTCAAGAAAAACTGTGGGCTCGGAAAAGGCTGCAGAATCAATATTGGAGTGCCTAGAGATTTGCAAACAATATGATGTGGAAGACGAAGAGGACAAACCGGAACTGCATCCATTAATGCGCGCTCTGCAAGTAACAAATCCCGACGATTTCCTTTTTACTACTTTAGCTCGTATACGTGCTTCGGATTTGGAGGAAGCGCTCTTGCTGCTGCCGTTTTCCAATGTGTGCGAGCTGCTTGGACGTCTGCCACGCCTAATCGACTGTCACAGCGATCAGATAGAATTGTTATGTAAAGTAACAATTTTCCTATTCAAAGTGCATATGAAACCGATAAGTGCGGCGAAAAATTTGAAACTGTTGCTTAGCGGTTTGGTGCGTGCACTACAGCGGGATGTCAGTGAAATGCGTGATACAATTGGCATGAATGTGCATTCATTGGCGCTGCTGCAACACAGAATTGAAGAACGCGAGGGCGTCGAACTTTTCCGTGAGGCGACGCAGGAGCGCAAAAAGCGCGACAAGAAACGGCGTGAGGCTACCAAGCGGCGCTTAGCCATTAAAATAACATGAAAAGCAGAAAATACTTGCTTTAAGCTATAACGGAACGTTGAAGTACATACATATACATATACACATGTAGGTGTTGTAATTGTTTTATAGATTATACTTATAATTTGGTAAATATAAAATTATGAAACATTTATTATTATGGCAACTATTTTCAATTACAATAATATGGTTTATATGTATATTTCTTTCGTCGTTTTAACAAGCGTGTGTCGTAGTTTATATTAAATTGATATTTTTTAAATTTTTTCGCTTTGTCCGAGTTATTTTTATGATGTTTGAGTTGCTTATGTACAATATTTCGAGAACTTTCTATTGTTTGTGTTTGTGGTAGTATCTATTTATTAGTTAGGAATAGTTAAGAGAAGGTGCGACTAGCTATTGCTATATATATGTATATATATATGAATCTATACACAGCGATCATTATGGATTTAGCAAGTAAAAGT
The DNA here is from genome assembly GCF_001853355.1 of Bactrocera latifrons. Lineage (NCBI taxonomy): Eukaryota > Metazoa > Arthropoda > Insecta > Diptera > Tephritidae > Bactrocera > Bactrocera latifrons. The sequence continues at coordinate 496,483 of NW_017534475.1, forward strand.
AGCACCGAGTGATTACTACAATCAATCAATGTGGCAATGGCAAAATGTTAAATAATTTTACATTTGATAAGTTACAGTTAATGCGGTTACGAAGAACAAAATTCGATATGAGAAAATAAAACACAGCTATAAATTGAGTGCACATCTTAACAAAATAGAAATGGCTTGGTGTCAATTGCAGATGCCTGCTTTAGGGGCGGAGGGTCCACAGTTCGTGTTGCAACAACCTGAAAAAGTAAATTTGTAGTTTAGTTTTTTATACTTATGTATGTGTGTAAGTCAATTAAAAATGCATGTATGTATATTGCTGTTCCATGAAGAGGAAATAATCAACTGAGAAAAAGAAAAATTTCGCTATGGATAATAAGACTTTTTGAATTAGTTATATTCTAATTTAATAAATAATTTTGGCTTTTGTCAATAGAGGTAGAAAATATATTCATTGTTTGATATTCCAACGATTTTCAAACATTTTTTATAGCATACTTTTAGATGCAATTGACCATATACAAAATTGAATTTAAAAATAGTGAAATACATTTTTAAATATCTACTTTGTTTGTATCATCTAACAGCTTCTACTGTTACAGAATACTGTCTGAAATTTCAGTTTCCATAACTACAGTTAAATAAGCGCCATTTATTTTTAAATATAGCATTAAATATATTAAATAATAATAATCGTTGTAATAACGGTCTAAAGTTCGTTGGTATTGTCGGTCGTCGGCATCTAAAATACATCTAAAATAAATCCGACAAGCACACTTACCTCCGCAACGTGAAAATGTACCAGGTGGTCCATAGCTTAGCTTCTGAATTGTACATTTCTCGATCGGCGCCGTTGGCTTGCAATAAGATGATTGATTCGCCCATGGCATGGCCTGTCGAGGTTGTGGACAATTTGGCAAATAACTAAGCTTATAAACCGTACAGTTTTCGACCGGGCCATCGGCGCGACACACACCCGGTCGAGGCCTAATCGGTTCTGGACGTCTAAATTCACACACATTCACAGGCATATACGAGAGTTTGTTGATGGTGCAGCGATCCATGCTGCCTGTTGCGCGACAAATGAGTGATTGTGGTCGTATGGGTGCTCGACGGCAAATGGGTTTTGGTACGAAATCATGCTTTTGTGTCGTCATATTGTAGAGAGGACCGCACGATTTCAGGCAGTTGTCCTTGGGTCGAATTGGCTGAGTGCGTGCTGCGCAACAATTAGGCTGGTATGAAAGCTGAAATAGAAATTTTTCAAAGAGGCATATACCAACGATATGTAACTTTAACTAAATTTTCATCATCCCACCTTGTGTACAGTGCATTTTTCCAGAGATCCCGTTGGCATGCATATACCCGGCATGGGACGTATCGGTTCTGGTCGACAGCAGCGCGAATCCACTGGCATATAGCTGAGTTTGTATACTGTACAACCGTCGGTGCGATCACTACCCAAAGTTTTTATACTGTGCAATGGCACCACGGGAGCTGTACGTGCCGTACAACAATTTGGCAAGTAGCTAAGATTATACGTCGTGCAGAGATTTTCATAACGTGGCGGTACACATCGTACTTTTTCTGCCCATGGCATCGGCTCCTTCGGCAACGGACAAACCGGCAGGTAACTTAATTTCTGTACGGTACATTTCTCACTGGGCCCGGTGGGTCGTTGTATGTTATATGTCTGAACTATTGGTTTGGGTGGTGGATTCCGGCATACATCCACCGGCATGTATGATAATCTATTGATTGTGCATCGCTCCAATGGGTCACACGGCTTGCATATGCCGTTTACTGGACGAATAGGTGTGCGTTTACTATAGCCCTTCGGTACAAAGTCATGTTTTTGTGAAGTCATCGCATAGAGTGGGCCACAAAATCGCAATCCATTGTCTGGTGGTCGAATTGGTGCCGCTCGTCCGGCTCCACAAGGTGGCAAGTACGATAACTTCTGCACCGTACACGATTCCATGCGACCGGTATTGGATAATATATTCGGACATGGGCGTATCGGTTTCGCGCGATAACAATCGCCACAGTTCGCGAAATACGAACGTTTGTATATTGTATCCGTTTCAAGTGGCGCGGTTGAGCGCATAATGCACGACATGGGTCGGATGGGTTGGGTACGTGGCGGCTGTTGATAGCAACAGCCCGCATAATCGCCGCAGTCGCAGCGGCAATTGCAGTCGCCCCCTGGCGGACACGGTGTATAATCAACCGGTGCCTGACAAGGATCGCACTTGGGCGGGCAGTACTGATCGCAAGCCATGATCCCATCCCCAGCGCAACCGTTACCGGTCGGGCATTGGTTGGCAGCCGGGCTGCAGTTCAGGCATAAAATAACAAACAAAATATGAATATGAAAATACGTCAGCAAAAAATAAATATTTTTATTCATTCCATTGTTTATTACTTACTCGCACATCGGAATGAAGTTTCGGATTAGTTTTTAGAACTGCAGAACTATAGAATGGTCGGGTCCAGAGTTACGATTTGTCTCTGTTTGATTACACAAAAACCGAAGGCGATTCAATTTTGATTGTTTAATTGCTCGAAAAAAGGAATTTTTGATAATATATAACAAAAAACACAGCGGACAAATTTGAAATTTTGTGAACGACAAAAACGGAAATGTGCTCGGTTTAAAGTCGAAAACTGAATTAAAAATCAAGTGATTGCTAAGCAAAGTAAACGATGCGTGGTAGTATTATTAAAAAAAAAAAGTACGCATTTATTAAAGCAACGTTTGTTTTGCTTTCGTTTTTGATTAAAGAAATATCAAGGCACTACTTCTAAAGCACATTACATATACGCAGTGGCAAAGCGATTCTTCAAGGTATGAATGCTGTTTAAATTTTTTTTTAACTAAACAACTAGAGTAACCCGAACGGACAGGGAGGATTACTTCACGAGGGTTTTTTCCGCTACAATAACAACATAGACGTTCTCTCGAGTTGGGTGAAAGTTTCGTTTCAAACAATTGTTAGAATGAATGGGACACAACGCTATCGGCAGCAATATTGTGTTTGCAATTTACGGTAAAGTTCTGGTGATTATTTGAAAAAAGAAAAAACAAGTATGTTTACTTTTTCGATTTATTTATTATTGTTTGTATTTAATTTAATATTATTTTAATCCTAACAAATTGTTTTTCGAATTTAATATATGCATAGTAGGTTATTTCTTTCTGATATCGTAATTGCAAATAATTTGGTGTACCTTTATTGGGGAATGGAGAAAATTTTCCTTTTGGTTTTTAAAATATGTACACAAGTGTATGTGTGTGTTATGTATGTACATAAGAACTATGTATGCTATGTATGGTGTTATACTTAATATAAAACCCAAAAATAACAATAAACCAAAAGTTTTAAAGTTTTATATATTTATTAAACCAACAAAGCCAAAAAAAGTATCTTTCCAAAAGTAAAAATAATTTAAAAATAACTATTATACTCTGTAGCAGGAGTATAACAAACAAATCTTTAATTCAAGTGTTTCACTCAACTTAAACAAAATTTTGCAGTAATTTTTCCCAACTCTTCTATGAGAAACACTTAAGAGTAGGTTAGATAAGGAACAATATCGTTTGCAGCAAAACATTTTCCGAGATCACACTATATGGTGTAGTTTAAAAATAAAAATCTGTTTAATTTGAAAGAAATAAATAAAAAAAAAATTGTGTGTTATTTCTTGGGTTTTTTGAATTTTTATATTTATTGTTATCGCTTTGTAATTAATTACTTCTATTTAAAGAGTGAATTAAATATATAATCTGTTTGTTTCTTGATTTTTTTTTTATGTGAAATGAAAACTTTTCAAACTTCCATTTTACTTAATTCTTCTTCTTTTTGATTTGAAGACTCGCGCTTATTTCTTGTTAATCATATATTGTCTACAGAATCAGCATCATCCTCAGAACTGATCTCATCACCGAATTCGATGTCTTCATCAAAACCATCTTCGACGAATGTAACTGTGTCGTTGATGCGTACCGATTCAGGGAATTCACCGTATGTTTTCAAATTTCTCGCTTCATCTGGTGTATATTTTAAGATGACATCAGCTTTTGAATCCTGATAATCACGGAGACCGACCAAAATGATGTCGCCCTGATTAATCCATACCTGGAGTAGAAAAAAATAATAATTGGTTTTGAATTTATTTGCCGTTAAGTATTATCAGTTATTATTATTATTATATTTATAGATAAAAATGTATTTCTAAACAAGTTCTAGTAAAAATAATTTAATTCATTTACTACATAATTATGTGTCTATATATTATATATTTAAATACATAAGCAATACTAAATATTGCATATAAAAGCCAGAACGTACGACAAATAAATAGCACTGGTACTCAACTAGAGTAGTGACCTACCGCAAAACTCAAATATTTGACTATTCGACAGCATACCATCAGTTGACAAACACAATGGTTATAACACATATGTATGTATGTATAAAAGGGGTTGCACCGTGAAAACGTATGATGATAATAAATTGCCTACTTCTGATATCAAATTTAAGTATGATCAAATATTGTATGATTTACTCATATGCCGAGTTCGTGATATGATATTGTTATTAATGAATAAAGAATTTATTTGCCTTTTCGTTTACGCATGACTAGTGTTGGGAGAGGGAATAAATTGTTAACAAATGTGATACCACTTTTTACTGAAAATTAATAAGCTGCGAAATTTGTGAAATTCTCAGTACTGAAGCGTCGTCACTAACGAAAGGAAATTTTTAATTAATGAGCTTTCCGGTACCCGTCTAAATCAATATTTATATATGTATAAACAAACAATCGTACGTATTTTCTGAGTTAGTGACTCAACATAGAATTTGTTCTGAGATTACATTAAACGAATTTCACAAGCCTTACAAAACTACCCTAAATGATATTTTCACATACGTACAGACATATGTATTTATGCTACATATGTCCCATATTAGTTTTTGTAATTTTTTATTTTTTATTTGCGAAGGGTGTTATAGCTTCAGCGAAATCTACGTTAACGTTTTTTCTTGTATCTTTTTGTTCTGTTGCCGGTGCATTTTCCAGCTGTTAACGATTTTTAATTTATTGGTTGTGATTGAAAAATTCATTATAAAAATAATTCCACAATTTAAATACAAACTGTAAATTCATATCTACTATTTGGTGGTAGTGTATTAATTACATTACTTTCGTGGTGCAGGAGTTTAAGCTGCAAGTCATACTTGACATCTCCCGATCGGCATGGGCGGTGCTGTATGGCATCTGATGCCGTCTTGTTGTGGTGGTTTCACTGTAGCGAGCACCACCAAAGCTCTTTCCAGCAGACCCAAAGGATAATCCCCCTCTATTACTAGCCGAATTATTGCGTTACAACCCTTGACCGAATATAAGATCGGGTTCAATCCGGTTTCATAAAATCAACTAACATCAAACTCTTTCAACGACCACTGAAGAGATTATTTCAAATATGACTTGCAAAATATAAAATTCAAATACTATAAACATACATGAATTAAAGTAAATATGTGAAAATGAAAACAATACATCACAGCAGGTCTTTTTGATTTTTTACAGACTATTATTTAAAATCAAGATTTAGGACTTGCGGTTATTTGAATATTTGATCGTACTTATCGGCAAACTTATCCAGAGTTCTGCTGAGACACACTAGCAAAACAACTTAATACTCAAAAACGTGAATGAAATAGCTAGTCGGTGTATAAATCAAACACTTATAAATAGATAACTGTATATACAAAAACATTTACAAATAATTTACTTTAAATAAAAGAGACCTTTAAACCAAAAATGCTGAGCACAACTGCTGTAAAATCCAATTAAGAGTATCTCAACTATTAGCACCTTCTAAATTAGCTAATACACGCGCGTCTGCGACAGTCTGCTGATAAATAAACAATGTATATATGTACATGCATATGTATGTACGTGAGGTTTCCAGTAAATGTATTGGGGAAGCACCCAAGGTGGCACAAAGAAAAATATCTCAAAATTACGCTATATTAGGGGCCGAAGGTTGTGGGAGGCCACAACTTACGATGTGGAAACACAATGATAAATTGTAAGAATTGTAAGTCGCACGCGTTTCATAAAATGTAGGGTCTTTATATTTGGTACGCTATGTCAATACATTGGAATTTGGTGAGTAAGCGCAAAGATAGGCGCCGTACATTCGCACTCATTCACAAAGCGGCGATGTATAGCGTATATAGTATGATACAAAAACCTATATATGCGCAAACGCCTAAAATGTATTTGTTAATAAATGAGAAATCAGTGGGCAAGCAGTTAGCAGCAGCCTCAGTGGAGGCGCGCATTGATAAGATAAAAGGCCATTCATATGCGCAAACGCAGACGTCTCAGTTGACGTAGACCAACTTCAAGCAAGCATCGCTGCCATTGTCCTAATGGTAACATGCTTAACAACATCTGCCGACACAAATGCTTACGGTAGCGCTGACGTCGTTAAATTTTCACATGTCCGTACAAGACAACGTTATCTTATCAATATCGCAGCGTCTCTGCCGGCTGCAGATGTGACTAGTTACCTATAAAACCTACAAGCTCGTCGTCCGCGATGACAAAACGCTGACAGACCCGAAAGTGAATAAAACTAGTTGAAAAGAAGCAAAGCAAACAAGCTACCGGAATATATCTACTGATCGTACGAAACGCAAATTGTGGTCGCGCAGAGAAAATTGTGAAATTGCGCGCATTTAAATCGTAAACTGAAAGTAAAAAAAAAAAAATCCGTAAACGCCACTTAAAAACGGAGAATTGTGTGTGGAATTGTATTGAGTTACAACAACAAACCATGCTAGTCTGTTGGAAATGTATTTGTCTAATATTATGTACAATATTCATACAAACAATGGTGGTTTTGAGTGCAAATGCACCGTTGCCGGCTAGAAAAGCCCAGCTAGCCGGCATAAGTCCAAGGGCAACATTAGAACTTTTTGATAATCCATGTGGTAAAAAGGACAACAGCAAGGCGTGGACACAGAAACTATTGGCGAAACGCGAGGCGGTGCCACATTCGGCACCCTATATCGTATCAATACAACGGATGACACCAGATGACGGCCTCGTACATTACTGCGCAGGCACTATAATTCACGAGAACTGGATACTAACAGCAGCTCACTGCCTCACCTCAGATGAAACAGTGGAGAACTCCATCATTGTTGCCGGCTGTCATGATTTACGCGGCACCGAAGAAGGCGATTGTGTGCAGGTGCGCACAATTGACCATTATGTGCGACACGAGCTCTATCTTGGAGGCATTAACCCATATGACATTGCGCTCATCTACACGAAACGACCATTACAATTTACAGAGCATGTGCAACCGGCACATTTGCCAGAACAGGATGTGCTGCCAGAGGGTAGTGGTACACTTTATGGTTGGGGTAATATTTCCATGACACTGGTGCCCAATTATCCACATCGCTTGCAGGAAGCTGATATGCCCATATTGGACATGGAACTATGCGAACGGATATTAGCTGCATCGGGTTTGCAACTGCACGAGACTAATTTATGCACAGGTCCACTAAATGGAGGAGTCAGTATCTGTACAGCTGATTCTGGTGGCCCTCTGATGCAGCCTTGTTGTGATGGTTTCGAGGAAGGGTACACAGTTATTGGCATAGTATCGTGGGGTAAAATGCCTTGTGGCCAGAAGAATTCTCCATCTGTATTTGTGCGTGTTTCAGCGTTTACGCATTGGATTACTGATATTATCACGACGGTAACACAGTTCGAATAAGCATCAGCGAATAATTAAGGAGAGAGAATTTGGAGAATGCTAAGTGTGAACTCAATAACGGCCTGAAAACCGAAGACGCTGAGCGTCGAATTGGAGGAAAACAAAATCTCATGAATTTAGAATAAGAAATGTAGTATTAAAGAAATTAGTAAAATGTATCTATTATATAGAACAATTATTATAATTATAAATTTATAAAATATATTTAACTATTTATGTAAGGAAAACATTTTGCAAAATATTAACATAGTCGAAAAAGTCATATAATGAAGAAAGAATAAAAATTTTTATAATATACACATATAAACAAACAAGTATATTTAAATTTAAAAGGGAGGGATACAAATATACAAGCCATACATATTTATTTATGTTTGTTTGTAACTAAATTTTAAAATATATTAAGTGATTTAGAAAGTTTAATTTCCAAAAGAAAAACAGTACAAATTACACTAATTATATGTAAGAACATTATTTAGCATTAATCATTGGTTTTTTTTTTATTAAGATCAAAACCAAAATTTTATAACTCGAAACCATTTGAAATTTCTAACTAAGCCTTCCTATTGTAAAAAATGCATTGAAATCATGATTTTACATAAAGGTATCTCGAATTGGTGGCGCCAACACCGTCGTGTTACTCATTTCATGCTAGTCGAGAATGCTTATCGCGTGATTGACCAAAGGGCAATTAATGGCAAAGCCAGAGTGTGTCTAGATAATGCTTCAGAATACCATAACAAGCATTTCATATTCAAAATAAGGAAAAACGCTATCTTCGAATGAACCGAAGCGATAATAATCCATTCACAGATGCATAAATATTCTTTTGATTTTGATCGTTCAATTCCTTGAATATTGTATCATTACCTTTAATAGTAATCAATGCGAAAGTTTTGAAAAAATCTCGCCAAATAAACAATTTGTCCTACATGAACTCGATTTTGATCGATTAGTTTGAATATGAATATGATATAACGGCGATACCGACAAATAACCATCTTTTTGACATAATTATATATTTTAAAAACTTCATTACAAACTTAATATACTCAGCCTAAACAGTAGAGCCAAGTTATATACATATACAGTAGCTATCGATGACTAACTAATTTTGTTTAGTCATTAAAGTATGAAAAATTTTTGTAATCAATTAAACCGACGAAATGGATAAAACTAAATAATTTATAAAATCTATAGCACATGGCGTGCAAAGGAGGTTTTTAATAGTAAAACCGTTATGCCCACGCCTTTAGCGAAGCGAGTTTCTCAGCTTTCACATGAACACAATACGTCGTGTTGTATTTGTTTTTTTAAGATACTGTCTGTTGAACATTAGAGCACTACAAAAGTAGACCGAGAGGGACAGCAAACGATCCAACAACGAGTCGAAATTATTAAAATTTACCACCGAAATTTGGTTTTTTAATAAAAAACAAAAGCTGTTTTGAAATTCTTTATTCCTGTGATGGTACAATCGTACGTACTCCATGAGTCACCATTTCATCCCAATAAAATTACGGTTTGCACTTCTTAGGTGATGATCAAAACCGGCACGTTACTGTGAATGGGAATTGCTACCTCTTAATTATAACCAAATATTTTTGGCCCGAATTGGATGATGTGAACTTGGATAATATGTGGTTCCAACAGGACAGCGCCACAAGCCACACATCGAATGTCACATTTGATTTATTGAATAGCAAGTTTGGTGAACGTGTTATCTCACGAAATGGTCCAGTCAATTGGCCGCCTTGGACGTGGGATTTGACTACGTCAAGTCTATGGGTTGATGAACTTCGTACGAATATCGAAGATGAAATTGCAGCACTATCGACCGATTTATGCTTGAAAACGTTCGAAAATTGGGTTCAGCGTCATGGTGGCCATGGAAAAGAAATTCCCTACATGATGGTATCGAACGTACTTTCATAGAAATAAATCATTTCATTGATATATATCCCAAACCATTTTTGTTTCATTAAAAAAAAAAAACGTTTGTAGCGCTCTTATCGAAAAACCCTATACATACGTAGAATTATACCTACCATATATTGTTTACAAAGTTATAAATTTCTTTTATATTTATCTTCTGGAGCGAAAGTGTGTAATTCATGTCTATGATTTGCGCACTTTTTGAGCATTTAAATTTGACTTACATAAATAGCTTCTTCAAACAAAATTTTAAGATTTCTGCACAGCTGATATACACATATTCTGACTTGCCAAGTTAACAAACCTGATCTTTTTGGAAGAATATACATTTCAAACATTTGCTTCCCCTGCCTTTTCTATGACCCATTTTTATATTTTCTGACAAAACAGGTTGTTTATTTAAACAGTAGTGCTAGTCGTCATATGTCGATAAATGAAAAAAATTGTTAGATATACATATGTATGTACATATGTGATAAATAAGTATATTTAAGTGATTTACTCTTTCTTTTTTAGTGGGTAGAGGAACAAATTTTTGAATTGAGAAGCGGTAATTGATATGATGGTAAAACTTCTGTGATTCGAATTAGCAATGATATGCAATGCCTTAAAATAAATCAATATTATAGTATAGACGATTATACGAAATTTGGAAATCTTTGCTTCTTTACCATGTGTCTATAAAAGAGAACGTTTATAAGGATGAGTAAAACGAGTTTTAGGAGCAGCATATTCATCAAGTAACACGCACCTTTGGCTAGTGGTGAAGGCAGTTTGATCTCAAATATCCATAAGAGGTCAGGACCTCATAGACCCATGCAAAGTCGGTTATAGATGTACTTTTAAATGTTATTGAATTCGTAGTTTGCAATTTTAATTTAATCTTTTTGTTTTATAGTTAGAATCTATCGGCCTACTATTTTCATGAACACAGTTGTATGTACCAATACATTATACTTAAACTTGTAAGTCTTTTAGATAAAGGATGAAGTTATTTCAATTGCTTTACAAATGTAAATATTTTTATTTGATAAAATTATTAAATAACCTTAATCAAATTACTAGAGCACTTGCGAACATATAAGCTTATCGACCGTATATTTTAAATAAATATGAATTCATTTGTCAGTTATATAATACGAAATATTACATAATTATGTAATTCTTATAAATTAGTAGTCTCCCAATTAAATTAAGGGAATGAAGGATATTATATAGCACTTAACGTTTCCTGAATTTTATTTGTAAGTATTTAGAAATGACAGGTTAGCATGTTGTTGCATGAAAAATTTTCTGAAATCAATCAGATTTATGTATGTATAACTAAGGCAAATTTCATTTTTCATCTTTCAGAAATCTCAAAGCTGCAGTTACATCTTGTCTTTTTAACTTGTACTAAGAAGAGGGTGGGATTTAATTAGTTGTCTTAAATTAATGCATAAAATCTCATGAATCTTGTGTCTAAATTTCAAGTTAGTTTAAAACGTTTTCCCACAAGTCGAACCTTCATAACTTTAAATCTGCGGCAGCGATTTGACGACACGTTTGAATAAATTCTGACACTGCAATATTTTTTATTTTCTTGTAAAAGTTTTACATACTCTTCCTAGAATGTTATATTTTAATTTTCAATCGGTTTTAAGAAATTTCACTAAAATATGTCTGTTTTTGCACGAACTAACCCTACCCCCTTACCCGGACGTAACACGATCAAAAATTGATTTGAAATTGCAATACACTCACACTTTTCTACTACCCTAATTTTTGGGACTTTAAGGCATTCTTGATAATTTTCCACTCAAGTCGTGAGGAAAATTGGTGATCAATTTAAAACTGCTGATCACATAGTTATAGATTATGAATATTTCTTTATATTCTTAAATTGAAACTATGATTGATTATCACGGCTGTCAATTTAAATCAATTAGGACAAGAAGTTTCTGAAAGCAAGTTTGCGATCGTGTAACTGCAGGGTTAAAATAAAATAGAAGTGCTTCACTTGAGAAACTGCTGATTCGAAGTTTCGAATGAGTACACGACAAGAAATAATTAACTTAATTATTTTCATTGATTTTTTGGTAATATACGTTTAATGCACTTTTTGTAGCTATATAAATGTCTCTTAAGTTCTTAAAACTTAATCTCAAAGTGAAATTGCAACGCAATAAGTTCACAACAAATTTAGCATTTCTGCAAGACGGGTTGAGGTTCGCAAGTATGAACTTATTGCATTTCAATAAATGTATTTTCTTTGTTATATTGCACATATACAATAAAAATAAATTCACTGTTTATATTATGTAAACATGTTAAAATAACAAGAAACACATACACTATCACTTTTAATGAGAATTGTATGCAAAACATTCTCCGAGTGCTAGACGATCAATGTATTCAGTTATTTCACTAATATACAATTAACATTTTTTTTTTTAATTTAAGCACTTTTTTTTGTTGCACACACATTTAAGAGTTCCTCCCCAACCCCCTACTATTTTCTTCTTAACCTACCTTCTTTCTGAGTTTCCCCCGAATGTGACACAAACGTTTCACTCCGTCAAAACATGTTGCCTCAAGTCGACCATTGCCCAGCATTTTGGTGACTTGTGCATATTCTTGCTGATCCTCCTTGAAAATCAATTCACGTTTTTCGAATTCATTTTCGTTCTTTCCACGACGACGATTTTTACCTCCTTTTCCCTTATTTTTAGGCATTTTGCTGCTGTTGTTAGGCTTACTCCTCTTTTACTTTTATTGGTGGTAATGCACTTTCAATTTAGGAGCTACGGAAAATTTGCAAATTCTTTATATATTTAATGTACCAGATTTCCTCATAAAATGTTGAAAATTTACTTACGAAAATGCTTGAAAACGTCGTCACGAACTTTTTCGCTTCGAGTCTTTCGACAGAAAGGAAAGAGCAATTGTGATGTATTTTGATGTTGACAGTCAGCGCACCTGTAACGTAGGTGCAAGTGAAAAGAATAGTGTTAAAAATGTTGCAGAATGTTATAAGTAAAGATGGCTGCGCAATGATATGTGCGAAACAGAGATATATATATGAGATAATACATAATTGATTCACAAGGTTGCATTGTGTGCCGTGCATATCAAATATGTGCAATTTGCATAAAATAGCGAAAGCAATGAAAAGCAAATATATGCAATTGAAATGAAGTTAAAAAATACCTCTTATTTCTATTATCTCTTTTCTTCCTGTGAAGCATTAAAATTATTAAGTGAAATAGCAAGTAAATATGTTTATGGACCTTACTTTGTTATAGTGTGATAAGAGTGTTATAAAGACATTTGGAATACCGAAAACTGTTTTGGATTTTCTCTTTCAGCATATTTGAATGCAACCCTGTGAAGATGTAGCACAGTTTGTTTTTCTGCTATAAAAAACAAGATATTATTAAATAAAAAGTGTAATATTTTAACGGAAAACAAAGTATTTTTACATTTGCAATTAATTATTTATAAGTTTGTGAAATTTATAATGTTATAGCATATAAACCACACAATTGTATTGATCGTCACCTGATATTATTGGCCACTACATACGAAAAGGGAGAAAAACAAACAACAAAAGCCGTGAACTAAACAAAAAAAGGTGGAATAGAATTGATGAAAACTTTAAAATTTCTTATCAGTTCTTGGCGTATCTGATAACTGTCTTACCAATTTATAAAGTGAGTTTAAAAACTTGTAATAAAATAGTATATCTTTTGACCTGGTTTTATAAGAGGAGCATTACATTTCGTTATTCGTTTCAAGAAGAAATCAAATAAAGACAGAGAAAAGTGTGACGTGTCACAAATAATTGCGATACTCAATAATAGTATCTAAAAGACCTTTCATTAATTTCTAATCTCTATAGAAATGTGTGGCACAAATTCGGCAAGTACAAAAGGCACACGCGCCCTTATTCTCGTTGGTGGCTACGGAACACGACTACGTCCTTTGACTCTTAGTACACCAAAACCACTGGTAGAGTTTGCGAATAAACCCATTTTATTGCATCAGCTTGAAGCTTTAGTTAGTGCCGGATGCAGGCAGGTTGGTATATTACTAACATATAAATTTTCATGTTTGTAGGTAATTTTTTTCAACTTATTTATGTATCTGTATAAAGGTTATACTTGCTGTTTCCTACCGCGCTGAGCAAATGGAAAAGGAATTAAAACAGGAAGCAGAAAAATTAGGCGTTAATTTAATATTTTCACATGAAAACGAACCCCTCGGGACGGCGGGACCACTGGCGTTAGCGAAAGACATTCTCAGTTCCAGCAGTGAACCCTTTTATGTGCTAAACTCGGATGTGATTTGTGATTTCCCATTTAAGCAATTAGAACAATTCCACAAAAATCATGGCAAAGAGGGCACAATCGTTGTTACAAAAGTCGAAGAGCCGTCCAAATACGGCGTGGTGCTGTACGACGAACAAGGTCGTATTGAAAATTTCATTGAGAAACCGCAAGAATTTGTAAGCAACAAAATTAATGCCGGTATATATATATTTAATCCCTCTGTGCTGGATCGCATAGAAGTTAAGCCAACATCAATTGAAAAGGAAGTTTTTCCCGTTATGGCTGATGAGGGACAACTGTATGCAATGGAATTGCCAGGTTTTTGGATGGATATAGGACAACCTAAGGATTTCCTAACAGGTTAGAAGATCACAAGCAAGTGACACGTATGCATTACCGCATTCTGCACTCATACAAGAGATAAGGTGTTTTTTGTTTTATTTTAAGTACAAATTTACTACTAATGTCTGAAAGCATGTTTCTTTTGCGCTTTCTGAAGGGAATAAAGCTTATCAATTTCATTCATAACCACATGATATTGAACGAGTAGCAATTTCTATTGAATGATTAAAGGCGGTAAAAGTTGAACATTCAAATGATAACGCTATACAGGAAGCTACAAATACTTTTTAATTTATCTACATCCATCCGAAATATTAAATACGTTGAGCACTTTAAAGTGCCTAAAGGGAAATTCCTGTAAATAATATTTTAAAAGTTATCACATGCGCACACATGCACACATAAAAATATTTCGTTTTTGGTGCATATTAATATCCATCACGTAATAATGATTATGTTTTTATTTTGTAGGCATGTGCCTTTATTTAACATCATTACGGCAAAAGCAATCATCCAAACTTTATACCGGACCCGGTGTAGTGGGAAATGTTTTAGTGGATCCAACAGCAAAAATAGGCGAAGGCTGTCGTATTGGACCAAATGTTACTATCGGCCCAGATGTAGTAATTGAAGATGGCGTTTGTATTAAGCGTTCAACGATTCTCACAGGTGCTATAGTTAAGTCACACTCATGGTTGGATTCCTGCATTGTAGGTTGGCGTTCGGTTGTAGGCCGTTGGGTGCGTTTAGAGGGTATAACCGTGCTTGGTGAAGATGTTATTGTGAAGGATGAAATCTACATAAACGGTGGGCAGGTACTGCCTCATAAAAATATAGCCGCTAGTGTACCAGAACCTCAGATAATAATGTAAATGTTTGATAATGCTATTTTACAGTTATTAACTGCAGTATAAATAGGTATTAGTGAAAGTTTTCTATGATTTTTTCTTAAATATGCCACGATTGGTAATTTTCTTAAAATGAGCGGCATCTTGAATTTGATTTGATTTGTTTGACATTTCCATTTAAATTTTTTTAATTTGTAAGTATACATACAATAATGTATATGAAATTTACGAGTGGCTTCAAAATCAGTTTAAAATTAATGACGAGTAATGTTTATAATGTGACTCATAGATATGTGCACGCAACTAGTAACTATGTACGTGCTAAATAATGCTAAATGTACGCTCAAGCTATGTTATTCTTAAGGTAATTAAATTAAATTTTTTACAAATCAATTTTTATTATGGCATATATGAAATAATATTAATAGCAAACAAGTACGCAATATAAAAAAAAAACGAATGAGCCTGTAAAATTCTAAATAGTATTTATTTTTTATTGAAAAATAAAAAATTCTTAAAATTGTAAACATATTAAAAAATGTGTTTTAGTTACTACGGTTATGTATATAACATTTACCGTACTTATAGCAGGTATATATTTCGTCTCCCAATGAAATTGGTGCTGTCGATCAGTCAGACTTTGGAGAATAAACATAATTGTTGGTTATCATGCACTGAAAACGAAGTAGGCACCTAAACCTGCATCAGACAATGTATTTGAGCGTTTGCTGCGTAGACTAAAAAATTAAAACGCTGTATTTTTTTATCATAGATTTTATTAAGTTTATAATTTATACGTAGTAATTGCAATTCAAATTGTAATTATAGGTAATTGTGGTATTTTGTTTACAATTTCTGTAATATTTCTTCATATTTGTTATTGTAGTTGCTAAATACATTATGTATGTCTGTAATACGTTACGCTAAGTTTTATTTTATTTTTTGTTAATCTTCAAATTACATGTCATACATATTTTATTCTTGTTTCATTCTACTGACTTGTTCTCTCCGCACCTTGTATTCTCCAATTAATCAGAACACTTTTCATATATAGTTTCATATGTTTAGAAATGGATTGTTCCGACAATTTCGCACGCCTTATAAAGATTCTCCTTATTCGAATGTTAGCGTAAGTCAGCATGTTTGCAATAAAAAGTTTAAATATCACAACACACATGTTTCTGCATTCATTTTTGTTCTTATGTAGTATTACAAGCGTTTCATTGGTTTGCTTTTGTGTGTAATAAAGTGTTAAATTTTCTTTTGAATGTTTAAATAGACGTTCACACCAACTACTACACTTAAAACAACGCATGAACGCCACTATTTAAATTAATTAATTTAAACATATGTACTACAGTAATACGTATTTTATTTTTAAGAAATTAAACGTCAAACATTATTGTTGCTACACAGACATATATAATAATAAAAAACTAAGTTGTTAATTTCAGACAAAATAAAAGTGGACTTTTACCTAATGGCTGCTTTTCAACTATAGCAGAGCATGTAAATGTGGCAAAATGGTTATAACTAAATGAGGTCTGTTTATATATAACTATAAACATTAGGGTGTCCGTTAATTCACAAGTTGATTGCTTATTATTTTTTGCCCGCTTTCCCTAAAGATGCCGGTTTTGCCTAAAAAGAAACGATTTACTGCCAACAATCTCTTTATTTCAAATTTAAAGCTTGCCTAAATCATATTTCTTGTAACATGAAATTTTTTAAAATTTGCATTAAGCAATCTACAACTTTGACAAAAAGGATAGTTTAGTAGAAAAATGTGCGCTCACAAAAAATAATTCGCTTACAAGTTATACATCAAATGTACCGAGTTTTCGTAAAATTGTGTGTTCAACAACGTAAAATAAGAATTTGACTTATGCTTATTTGACAAGAAAATAGTAAACATTTCAAGTATTTGTTTTTTATTTAAATTAAATTAAAGTCATATACTTAATTCACTTTGTTAAATACACTTTGATTGATACATTCTGGGTGACACGGTGCTCTATATGAGTATAGTACATTTGATGCATAACGTTAACTCTATAAAAATTTTAAAGGAATGTTTTTAGAAAAGAAAAAATCATTCAGATCAACTTGGAAATAACGGACATTCTAATAAACATACATATATTTGATATACATAACTTAATTTTTGTAGTTTTTAAGAAACATTACACAATATTACATCTGGGGTGATGATCTGCACATTGGCAGTTTATTATTCTTTCTTCAAATCTTAATATTATTAAATGTTTTAATTGGTTATTGTTTATAATACTTATTTGTTGAGTGCACTCCCCATCAAACAGCATTCGATTACATAATAACTAAGTCATACAAACATAAATCAATACAATAATGAAGAACGTACAAATATGAATAGGCTGAGTGAATAGGACGCATAAGTAATAGCAAACGCGAACACAAAAGCACATAGAAGCTTTTATATTTTCAAGTATTACAATTGGTGTTAGTTTTGAAATATGTGATACATATATTACGATCTTTATATAAATTAAAGAAAGTTTATGAATAAACTGAATCAAATTTGAGTATTTTTTCTTCAATTATTATGGATGATATAGGTCTTGTTGCACATTTACATAGAAATTTAAATAATTTGTTAAGTTTCTTCTTTATAATTATAGAATGCTGCATTTGATGTTCTATTAAGCTAAATCAATTGTGAGAAAATTTTCCCAATTCTTTGTTCACTTAAAAAATATATGTATGTATATATTATGAGATTCTAAACTTTTTCACATACTTTGTTGATTGACAATTAATAATGCAAAAAAAAAAAATTTAAATTATTATTTTTTTTTGAGAATTACAATTGATTTCTATTTTGGAAGCAAGTTTTATAGTTTTTTCTTGTCAATAATAAATAAAATATTAACGCATCGTAAAATCATTAAATGATAAATTTTTAAATTTGTTTAAAAAAAATTGTTGTTGAATAACATATAAAAATGATTTTGGGCAATTACAATTCTCAACGCCATGTTTTGGGTTCGTTAAAACATTTAACTTTATGAGACTGTACGAAACCCCTATATATAATATGTATGTTTATAAAAATTGTATCTGAAAGTTAAAAAATAATATTAGCAAAGGCATAAAAGAAAATGCGCAATCTTTTATTAAGATAGAAAGCAGACGATTTTTTTTCACTGGTATCAAACTATTTGAAACAAAATACATAGGCATTTGAGAAACAATTGAAAACAAAGTGGAAAATCACACAATGCATCATACATTTTTTTTTTTTTTTTGAATTTTCACCAAATTCGTTAGTTTAATTTTTTGAGCAAAAGTAAAAAAAAAATTATATTTTGTGTAAAAATTACAACTATAATTACTATACATTCTACATCCCACCATATAAGATACATACATACATATTAGGCCTCACACCTACAATTGATTTGTATCAAAAATAAGACTAAAGTGATTCATTTATGATTTATTACAGATAAAATAAAAATAGTAGTGCATAAATTCTTACTACAAATGGTAGTAGATTATAGTGCTTATCCACTATCACAATGAGCCAGTAGGAATCAGTGAGCTAACTGTGCAATTTACAGTTTAAGTAAAAAAACATTTTATGTCACGTTTAAAAAGGAGAAAAAGAAATCAATCATTTGAATACAATACAATTTAGACGCATGAAAAAGCAATAGCTCTCAATACTGGCATACCTTGCGATCTTGCTTCTTTAACGCGCTGCTTAGGTTGCACTCATATTTCCTGTCCTTAACACAGTAGTAGTATAATCATATACAATGCACAATAGCCACAAAAAATATTCCATATTCTTGTTGGTTTTTAAATATGCGGCCATTTTACATGACTTAGACAATAACCTGTGAGTTGCCGTCCAGCATTTGCATCAGTTCTTTCCGACGTGAACGTGTCATTGGCGGCGAAAAGGTATCGACTGAACGCTGCTGCGTATAACGTGTATTACGTTTTCTAAGCGTAATACGTTTAACAGTGCCTATTGTCAAAAGCTCGTTGTTGCCATCTTTTGAAAGTCTAGCACTTTTGCGCAATGGTGGTATAATGCTTGCCTCGGTCGAACTAGTTTTTCTCAACTCGTGTAATTCCGAGCCAACAACCTCATTTGCCGCACATAGTTCATCAACATGTTTCCGTTTACGTTGCTGGTATTTTGTCTCTGGAGCAGGGCTTTCATCAACATTAGTAGCAACTTTACTTTTGCTTGTTTGAAGATTCCTTTTGACATTTTGTGTAGCGTTTTTGTCCTGAGCAAACGCTACAATGTTGATTACATTTGATTTGGAGGTATTACGCTTGCCTTTCTTGGTATCAACTTGTACGGAAAGAGCGGCCGTTCTTTTTTTGTCTTGAACTGCATTGGTTGACTTGCTGGTAGTTATGGGATTAGCTTTTGCGATGGCTGTTCGACTTTTCTTCATAATCAGTTCAGTGGGCAAGTTTAGTTTATTTACTTGCACAAATGACGGTTTGCGACTGCGTAGTAAAAGTTGCGTCAATGGCAAACTGATTGGTGATTTTCGTAACTGTTGCATTTTCAAAGCTAGCGCCGCATTTGTACGGCCACGACGTACCGTATGCCGGGACTTATACTGATCCTTCTTTTTAGCAGATTTGTGTGGTTTTTCACACGGTGTTTGATGTATATTGACCAGAGTCTTCATTTGTGCGACCAGACGAACGAATGCTGATTGATGCGATGGTGCAGTTATGATCGTACTCAATAAGGTAGAACTGCAATCGAAATGTTTAAATTAGTAAATACCTTATACGAAAATTAATTGTACTTTTTCTCACTTTGCAATAGTGAATTTTGATGTTACAGAAATTAAATGCAATTTTGAACGATAAATTTTCACAAAAAGTACGGCGAAAGAAATTTCTGGCAGAGTAACTGAAAAATTTTACAAATTTACAGAAAAATTCAAGGTACACTGAGGTTTTGTGATCTGTAGTTGTAATAGTTGTAGGTGCTTTATGTGTAAAGTTGAATTCAGGTATAATTTCATTTTATAAAAAGAAGCCATAGATCCATTAATTCCATACAATACATTTACATTACAGCGAAAGCAAAATTTCATAACATTGTGGTGATATGTTCTTCCACTGTATTTTGATGAGAATACACTAAAAACCGCATAATACATACATATATAACATTAGAACTGGTTTTATTATTTTCAACTAACATCGCCATTCAATCACTTGCTACCTATTTCTTTCATTGTTTTTGTTTGAATCTGCATTTGATAAAAAAAAATATCGAAATTATTCGTAAATATATATTTACCTTGGATTTGGCTTTGAAAGATGATACTTGTGCGGATGTTTTGTATCCTCCACCTCCATTGCTTCGTCTTCATGCTCACCTTCGCTGCTATCTTCAACCAACTTCGAACAATCATCACAGTTCAAGTTTTTAATATTCGTTGCTAAACATGCTACGGGAATTTTTATAGTTGCACCGCCTCGTGACTTGCTGCCACTAAAATTTAAAATTAGTAGAAGAAATTATAAGTACACATACAACTTACCATTTCCAACGTATAGTTGGTGCTGGCAAAATTGGCTTGAAATGGCACATCTCTTTATTGATACTGTCCGTGCTGCTGGTCTCTTGACGTTCTTGTGGGTAGCGATGTATTATGGTGGGCGGGACGGTATTCAGCTTTAGTGATTTGGAAGTGTTTGCTGCAATTGACGTCCTCACAATTGCACAACTTGATGTTGAGGGAGCTGCAGACAAATCTGTAGTGTAAATAGACTTACCAACTAAAGTAGTTTTTGCTGGAACTGATGAGACAGCTGACGATACATGAATAGGTTTTATAGTCCCAACAACAGAGTTTATATTAATTTTGTTGTTGTTGTTGTTGCGAAAGCTAATGCTTGCTGTATTGGTACTTGTGTTAATAGGATTGGTGGTATTACTGATAAGCGCTTTCTGCACAGTATCTTTTAAAAATTCAGTGCCACGATTGAGTCGTACTTGGATTGTTTTCATTAGCGAGGCGGCTGTATTACTGCTATTGTTGCTGTTAGTAGTTGTTGCAGTTGAGTTGTTGATGGTGCTCTTTGGTGTTGAAGATGAGTTAAGAAGACATGTCTTCTTGGGCGCACTACTTCCGAGAAGAGAATACGTCGTTGTTTGCCCTGGTGTTGCGACCAGCATTATGGTGTTGTATTAGAGGAGTTGTGTTTATAAATGATGTGTAAGTACATGCCAGAAATAAAGGGTCAATACTATTGTAACTGTGTAAAAAACAAGAGTGAAAACAAAGTATTTATCTTTATTTGCATTAACAATATGTAATTCTTATTTTCAAAATATCAGTTGTGAAAGATCAATTTTGTTATGCGAAACTCTAGTACTCACAAGCATATAAGCGACAAATACAATTACACTCCTCGCACTCGTACCATTCAATTTACACGATATGTCCACCCTCTCTACCTTTGTGAAAATTTTCACATCACTTAAAAACTTTTTTTTTTTTGAAAGTCACACTAAATTTTCTTTGGTCAGCTCAATAGCTGCATAGCTTATAATAGCCGGCTGCCCTTGGATGTTTCAACGTATGCAACTCATTTTATTACACAAATATCTAATAGCTAATTTTTCATTCATAAACACCAGCTATTAGTAGCTTACGTAGAAGCCGATTTTTTACAGTTCCACTATATTTTACTATTTACTATACTCTCTACGACTCTTTACTACCATTTCGAGTAATTCTCCTTCTTCCTATAGGAAGGCAAAAAGACTCCTTTCAATCCGATAAATGATTGTGTCGATTCTTTCCTCACACACTGAGTTTGAAGTTCTTAATATTCTCATATTGCTACAACTAATTATTACTTTCAATTACAATACAATTTTCATATTACCTGTGCTTTATGCTATATATTTCGATACCAATTTTTTCACTAATTTGTTTATGAATTTATTTACATTTGTTTTAAAACACTTTATTAGCGGCTATTCTTCGTACACTTTTCGCATATTATGCGAGTGCGGCCAAATTGAAAAACAAGCGGTGTTGCCGGAGTGCCGAATAATAAGCAAATTAATAATCTTAAGATAATTTTTTTTTATTAAATTGCTAGTCGAATATCTGCGTGGCTTGACAAAGCAAAATAAGTTACAAAAAGTTTCATTGTATTCAAATTTTGCAACAATAAATATAATTATATTTGATTTAAAAAGAACAACATGAGGATATAAATAATTTTTTATTACCTCATGATCAGCCTAAAATTATGCAGTCGTCTTTATTGGAAGCCATGATTTTGTTCAGAAGCGCAAAATTTAAATAAATAAAAGTTAATTAAATATGACTAAATCGGCCGCGTTCCTAATTTTAAGATGGTTCAGGACGTAAGCGTGAAGGAGTTAAGTTCAATGCGAATACGATCAATACGATTCGTTCTAATCTGGAAACTCATGAAATAAATATTTTTTCTTCTATTAATTGGAATCTTAGCTGATCTCAACTTAGTTACTTTAATAGCATGCCAAACGAGGTTTCAGACAAGGCGATTCTTTATCGTGCGACTTTTTCAACCTGCTTCCTGTCTCTTATACACATCTAGATGTGTATAAGAGACAGATATTTATATCATTGGCCTCAACACCCGCGCCGTTAGTTCTGCTTTCTCCAGACTGGACAAGGAAGCAACACAAATGGGTCTGGCAGTGAACGAGGGCATGACGAAATATCTCCTGTCATCAAACAAACAGTCGTCGCATTCGCGACTTGGCACTCACGTCACTGTTGACAGTCATAACTTTGAAGTTGTAGATAATTTCGTCTATCTTGGAACCAGCGTAAACACCACCAACAATGTCAGCCTAGAAATSCAACGCAGGATAACTCTTGCCAACAGGTGCTACTTCGGACTGCGTAGGCAATTGAGAAGCAAAGTCCTCTCTCGACAAACAAAAACCAAACTCTATAAGTCACTCATATTTTCCGTCCTGCTATATGGTGCAGATGCTTGGACGATGTCAACAACAGATGAGTCGACGTTGCGAGTTTTCGAGAGAAAAGTTCTGCGAATGATTTGTGGTCCTTTGCGCGTTGGCCACGGCGAATATCTCATTCGATGGAACGATGAGCTGTACGAGATATACGACGACATTGACATAGTTCAGCGAATTAAAAGACAGCGGCTACGCTGGCTAGGTCATKTTGTCCGGATGGACAAAAACACTCCAGCTCTGAAAGTATTCGACGCAGTACCCGCCGGGGGAAGCAGAGGAAGAGGAGCGAAAAGAAGAAACGACTGGCGCGCTGTTGTTAACTCGGCTATAATCGCGTAAGCGGTGTCTACGCCAATCAAGAAGAAGAAGAATAGCATGCACAGAAACATTTAAAATATTTCGAAAAAATATCCTTATTAAGAATAAGTATACAAATGCCGCTACACAAATTTGTTTGGAAGCATACCTGGTTACATACTTAACTGCATATTTTGCTGTACTGCGCTATGTCAAAATAAGAATATTGCGAATTTTCCGTGATTGTTCCTCTTGTTGATTTTTTTTTTAAGAATTAATATCAAATATAATAGAGACGCGAGAGCATCCAGCTCCCCGCGACGCACCCTTGTGAATTCACAAACACATCACATCGAAGCGAGCGAGTCACCTAAGCACTGGCCAGGCACAGTGCCTGCATTACTTATATAGAGCTAGCTAGCAGCCAGCTTCCCGTGATGCCATCTTGTGACTTCACAAACACATCACTTCTAGGCGCGAGAGTCATCGAAGCATTGGCCAGGCCACGGTACCTGTTTTTGTTTTATGAGGCCAACTAGCAGTCTGCATGTAGCTTATTTATGTAGAATTAGAACTTTATGGTCTTTTAGTTTCCTATTTCAATTAATTAATTTCAGAAATTTTAGTTTAATTTATATCAAAAATTGTACTATAATAAATAAATAAAACAATTAATGACATTAAAAACAATTGTTTTATAGGACAGAGATTTTAGCTATCTATTACTATCTATCTATTACCATTCAAAAACATGTTTTAATAATACCATAATAATTGTTGGTCTAAGGTAAGTAAAGTATATGTTGGATTAAACGAAGTAGTTTGGTGTTTGGTCCTATGTTATGCAGCGTTCAACCAAAAGTGGTCACGACTTCGGTCACTGGTGTTGGTTACAGCGTAGCGTGGTCTTGTCCTAGTACATGATGTGGTTGCGTTTTTGCAGGGTTGCTAATCACACATACATTCATAAAATGAGGAAAATCGAAAGCAACTTAAAGGATGTGTTGGATACTCTTCCGTACTGAATGCAACGACGTGTTTTTGTTGTTGTTTTCACATATTTGTAGAGAAGAGGTTCCATAAGCTATGATGGTGGTATAACCACTTTGTAAGTATACAATATATAAATCTAACATACATGCGTATACATACATATATTACATACTTATTAGGGCTAGAATAGCAAAATAATGAGCTAATAAATGACTTTTGAAGGTTCATCAAGTTCTTTGCCTTAATAAATTAAAAAAAAATGTTGTTGCGCCTGTCGAAATGAGTATAGTTATATATAAGTTATATACATATGTTCGTACGTATACTTTATTGTTATTTTTGTTGCTTTGTGTGCTATTGCCAGTTGCTTTATTGTACTATTTTCCATTGTTTTCATGTTACTAACAAATAAATTTACCACAACAGCTGATCAATAATTATTTATGCGTACGATTGAACAGCTAACTACAAGACGATTTGAAATTTAATGAAAATTGTAAAAAACCCCGATTGCAACAACAGCAATAAGAAAAGGAAGAATCATTAGTTGTTGGCCCAAACAAAAATCCATCATCTTCGAACGCCACACATCAATCGGAGAGGCGAGGCGTCAAATTCGTATTGAACATCAACACCAGCACAGCACTCGGTATCGTTATGGTTTCATCGCTGATCTCAGCTGGTGCATGCACATGTGAATTCTCTTAATGTGAAGCGAATGTGAAGTGTCCCACTGTGAATACGAAAATGTTCATATACCATACATATGTATGTATATGTTTTTATATGGCCGGCGTTGTCAATATGATGGCGAAGGTGAAGACGCAAAGTGTATTAACATGGAGTTTTACAAATTTTTGGTAAATGTGATAAATGCACAGAAAGAAGGTTTAACAACAATAGCTGACACAAACAAGAACTAATAATGCTTAATCAATGCTACACTTCACCGCTGAAGTAATAAAAAAAAAAAATAAAATTGCCGAAACCGCTTTCAAGTGAGGAACTGATTACATGCACTGAAGGTGATAAAAGTGAAACAAGTAAGGTAGAGTGAAGTACGGGCGAAAATAAACAGTAAATACTCTGGTATATAGCTAAAAGTTAACAGGTGTTATTTTTCAAGGAATCTGCGTAAACTTATCACAACAAATAATCCATTGAAATGCTCATTTCGGGTATAATTCATAAATTCACTTTATCTATTGAGCATAGAGAAAGATACAAATTAACATCGCCCCATTTTTAGAAGAAAGTCATCATATATCAAACATACTTACACTCAGTTTTGTTTCGATACCCCGCCAAAATTGCTATATAAATGAGGAGATGCTCGAGTAGTTTCCCGTCTGGGTATAGGTCCGCTTCGAGCTCTGTATTGATGCATTGATTCGACACGAGTGATGCCTCCCGGTATGGCTTTTCAAATAGGATCACACAAGTATATCTGTCGAGTAATCCACTTACCAAGTCCTTAGATTGCAGCGATAAATGTAGACGCCTGAAAGAGTGATGTCAATTTTAAGCTCTAAAACTCAAGAATAATACTAACCAACTGTTCATTGTTTCACTATCACTTTATATTGATATGCCGAAATTAATTTAATACTTTATAGAGAAGTGTTAAATAGATAAAACTATTATACACTTTGTGCAACATGTTATGAGAGTACAAATCACAAACACGAAAAATAAAATTACATACATACGTACATATTTATATTTGTGGTATAAGAAAACGATTATGCGAAGATAGCAGCGTAATTTGCGCAGTTATTAGAAAAAGGTTCATTGTTGAAGTATACATATATGCAGTAATGATTTATCACTTTCATTGATGAATTGAGTCGCGGCAACATACCTCAGCACTATCTACTCGTATGGCGAGATTTCTCTCTTTAGTGGAGTAGAAACCACTTACGCGGTTATAGCCGAATTACCGACAGTGCGCCAGTCGTTTCTTGGAGTGGAAGTCTTCCTCTTTCTCTGCATCCACCGGCGGGTACTGCATCGAATACTTTCAGAGCTGGAGTGTTTTCGTCTATTCGGACGACATGACCTAGCCAGCGTAGTGGCTGGTTTTTAATTCGCTGAATTATGTCAATGTCGTCGTATTTCTCGTAGAGCTCATCGTTCCATCGAATGTGATAGAGCAATGTGTAGAAGTTCGCTCAAGCGAGGAAGTGGCCAGAAACGATTTTTTTACATATGGCTCAAGCAGCTCACCACTCACAGATTAACGTCAATTCCGACTCCGAAATTATACTCGTACTTGTTGTCGAAATTTTTCAACAATAAGCGTCTTTGTGTTTTATTGTCCATTGGATAAAATTTTGAAGTCAATCTTACCTTAGACAGACCAGGATCTTTATAGTACATATTGATTGCAAGTTGCAACAACGAAATTGTTTGTACTATATACATAGTTGATCACAACGTCGTAAGTATACATAAAGCAACCGTAACTACCAGAATTTGGCCATTATTTTCATGTTTGTTTTCCAAATGATAACAGGAGCGTCCTAAATAAGTAAAACCATATCGTTGGTTGACAAAATGTTTACTTTAATTGTTAAAATTAACTCATAATTATTGCAAAATATTATAATACGCTTTTGTACATAGCTTAAATATGCATCTCCGTGTATAATATACAACGTAGAGCTCTTGCTATTCGAATAATCGACTAACCAGATCAACCGAATAGGACATTATTCGAATAATAATATTCAGTTTGCAGAATCCGGATTATTATAAGTCGTCAACTATTCCATTAACCACTCTTATTCGACTATCCGTTAGCCGTTCATTGTCGACTATTCGAATTGTAAACGTTCAACTTCCATAATTTTTTTTCTTCATACGTATATGACTTTATATAAACTTTGCAGTGGCATTTTCACAAAAAAATCAAAGATTGCTTGTATTAAAGCAATTTTCATTTATTCAAGTA
This sequence comes from Bactrocera latifrons, assembly GCF_001853355.1. NCBI lineage: Eukaryota > Metazoa > Arthropoda > Insecta > Diptera > Tephritidae > Bactrocera > Bactrocera latifrons. Next base: position 523,976 of record NW_017534475.1, read on the forward strand.
CTTTCAGCACAACAACTATTCGAAGAGTGGTAACATTACTGCTATTCGAATAGTAGTAATCGGTTAATATTCGTACGAACGGTTACCAACCGGATATTCGAATAATTGGTTTTCAGGTTACTCAATGAATTTTAAGAGTCCTAATATAAACAATAACGTATTATGTAGAAATATCTGTTGATTTTAACGGCCTTTTCAAAGTAAAACCGCAAATTTCAATTAAAATCGAACAACCGAAAAACAATGTATGTAAGTACATACATACATATGTAGATACAGTATGTAAACTTATCCCTAAGTAAATACTTGTAAATGCGCATTGTCATCTCTTGTTGACAGTTACAAAATAGGAAAACCACATTAACTAATGAGATATTTGGTAATGACATATTGGTTTTAGATCACTGAATTTAATTTATCCGCTGCATTCGTTCGATTATGGAAAGGCTGTACAATAATATTGCGATTGTCTGAAGGATGCAAAATATTTATGTATGAAAATTTGTATAAAATTCTTGAATTTGCAAAAAAATTAATTTTCGTACAAAATTTCAAATTTATTTTTGTGGATTATGGTAATTTAATTTAGGAAAGTTCAACTATATATATATACTATATACATATCTACAAATATATTTTGTCTTGGATTTGATGGGATCAAAACCGATGCGGGAAATTATAATAGACGCAGAAAGTCGGTATATCCTCTCTTCGATTCCTAACTAGTACGAATTCGACGACTCACGACTGCAAGCGCCTGAAATTTACCATTAGCTCAATCGGCTACGATTAACAAAGTAGATACTCCTAAAGAGCGACAGCGAAAAAAATTAAATCTAATAATAATTTATAATGTTTATTTTTTTAAGATTTTTAATTATTATATAAAATTCTTAATTTCTTCGTTTGAATTTGTGCTCAAATTCTTAATTTTTTTCAAATAAAGTATATTATTTAGCTGCCTTTATGTCGCGATGTCTAAATTTGGTACGATACCAAACGAGGTTTCAGACAAGGCGTCTCCTTTTCGTGCAACTTATTCAATCTGCTCTTGGAGAAAATAATTCGAGCTGCAGAACTTAATCGAACAGGTACCATCTTCTACAAGGGTGTACATCATTGGCTTCAAAACCCGCGCCATTAGTACTACTTTCTCCGAACTGGATAACGAAGCGAAGCAGATGGGTCTGACAGTGAACGAGGGCAAGACGAAATATCATTAAAGAAAGAGTCATCGCATTCGCGACTAGGCTCTCACGCCACTGTTGACAGTCATAACTTTGAACCAGCGTTAACAGCACCAACAATGTCAGCCTCGAAATCCAACGCAGAATAACTCTTGCCAACAGTTGTTACTTTGAACTGAAACTGAGAAGTAAAGTCCTCTCTCTATAAGTCACTCATTATTCCCGTCTTGGAATATGGTGCAGAGGCATGGCCGATGACAACATCTGATGAAACGGCTATAATCACGTAATCGGTAAAGAAGAAGAAGATATTATTTACACTCAAAAACAAAAAAAAAAAAAAGAAAGAAAGACTTTGGAAGTATTACATAGCATTTAAATGATAAAGGCTATGTTTTAAGCACAGTATATATGTATGTACTACATGTATTACATATGCATACATATACATATACATTGCACGCAATAAAAAAAAACTTAGAAAGCATTTAAAAGAAAAATTGCACACTGAAAATATAAGAATGTCATAATATAAGTATTGCGTGCTATTTTCACCTGGTTTGTAAACCAGTAAACCAGTAAAACGGTTAATCGTTTTTAAGCATCAATTACAAATATAAATTCAGCAAGAATAGAAAGAGAGAATCCTTGGCTATAATTGCATAAGTGAGCACTTCTGTAGTTTATTTCATAGAAGATAAAGTCTGCGTAAATGCTGAGTAAGGAGAATCCTTAATTTAGCATGAAATAATCAATTTTGTAAATAGTGATCACAACGAAGTTAAAATATGCCATACAATTTTCTTGTTTTAGCCTGTGGCCCAAAAGCTGTAGAAGGGAACTCGAAATCTTTCTAACTCGAAGTTTTTTCGATTATGGTGGTTTCGGTTAGGGAAATTCAACTATATATACATTTTATAGGGTCATACCCGATGCGAGAAATAATAATAGACGTAGAAAGTCGGTATATAGTATATTCTCTTCGGTTACTGACTAGTACGAATTCGACGACTCACGAAAGCAAGCGACATTACGCTATGGCCCAAAAACTGTAGTAGGGACCGGAAAGCCAATCGCAATATAATTTCTTGAGTAAGCTAATTTGAGATTTGCTCGCTTACTGAGCTACAAAGATGCTGTATGTGTGTTGCTATGGGTATGCTTCGAATTTCGTCGTTGGTCAAGCGTATGCACTTTATGCTATACATACATTTATATGTAAATACAAAAATACAAGATATGTTAGGTATTCGTTTGTCAGTTGAAAGAGAAGGAGTTACTACGCAACAAGAGAATACAAAAAACCGGCTGTCAGGCAAAAGCAATGATCTCCAATGCTTCGATAAAGGGCAGTCAGCAAGGATGGCGCCTGCTGCGTACAAAATTGATCAGAGGATTCCCTGCCGCTTGAACTATGACGCGATATGTCATCATATTTCGCATTTCAGCAGCAACAGCCGACCCCACCTACCGAGTGATAGAGCAACAGACACGCCAATAATAATAATAAAAACAACAACACTGTGTACGGCATTGGCACCAGTGACAACAACTGCATACAACAAAGTTATTGCTGCACTCTCATTCCTCAGCGCCAAATTACGTACAACAACTGGATATTACTGTTGCACATTTTTCGCACTGTATTTGTTGTTATGTATCGCGGTATACTCTTTGGGCAAAAAAAAAATTGTCCAGCGTGGCGTATTGGGTCGTAAAGCGCCAACGCATTAGTTTCCTCCATCGCGCTGCTTCGTGCGTTCTCATTTGGTATTTGATTTAACTCCAAATAATGTTCTACTGTTTAACGAGCGCGGTTAGATAGATATGTGAATTTTCGGGTTTAGACTGGTATATACAAGTATAAGAAAAAGGTAAATATTTTGTGGTATGAATGATTTTGAGGGTCATTGATTTGATAGAAGATATCCTAGCTCTTAACTAAAATGGAAGTTCTAGTAGGCATTGTCCTATTGCGGGGAATGGCAAGTCTATGAGCCAATATTTTTTTTTTTTAATTTTTCGTCAATTTCGTAATTTCGTCTTGGCAATTTTTCCTTAAAAATTTTTATTTTCATTTGATGTCTTTCTCTTCTGCAGACAACTCTTTACGTAAGGAAATGTTATCATTCTAATGATCCTCGCTAACTAGTTAAAATCGAATGCCCGTTGCAAAAATTCTCTACACACTATAGGTATACAGTAAACATTGAGGATTTCGGAAGGAGAAAGGTTAACGCAACTCATGAAATATCTTGGTTAAAGATGGCTGCATTGCCACTTAAAAAATACTTTTTTGCATATCATAATAATATTTGCTCGATAAACCAGATTTGTCGTATTGACCTTCACTTCATTTTGCTTCTCCAGCCAATAAGCGTTGGCAAATACGTTAGCTTACTTGGTCCAATGGATACTAACTTTTTTAAGTGCGGAAAGGAAATTTTTTTCCAATATGAAATTTGCTGCTTTCCCAAATTGCTTGTTCATTTTCCTGTTCGCTATGTTGCGGCAATAGTTGAATTATGCACGGATATCGGGTTTGTTGCGACTTTGTTGTTATTGAAGTTGTTCTGCAGCTACTGCGCCATCATTTATGTTACACTACTGTATTATTCTTGTATCCTTGAATATTTTAAATATTTGTATTTTTACGTATAAGCTTCTTTTGAGCCAATAAAAGCAATAATTCATTTTTCTAAACACTTGTTGTAAGCCTCGACTAGAATGGCTTTGGCAGTCTTCAGCGAATTAATTTTAATGGCTTCCTTGGATTTATGCCACAATTACCGAAGCAAACTTTCCTATTTCGAAACAATAAATTACATCGACCCAATTCTGAACCATACAGTGGCTGAGGGATGACTCATCTTTTCGTACTTGGCCAAAAAACCAGTCATAGCCATGCTAGAATGTGACGTCGTGGTGAAGAAAACAATGAGCATCACTCTAATTTTAAACCGACTTTGAAGTTGTTTTTGTTTCGCCTAATTTTTGACTAGTTAGAATGTTGGACAATTTCGATTCATAATTGTTGGATCTTTTTTGCGACTTCTACTCAAAATCCTTTTTGCAAAAGAAGCCCTTTGTTCTCTTACATAAGTTTTTTCCTGCTCTCTTGCTAGTTTCTTATTTTCAACTATCGGCACCAGTTTCATTGGGAACACATCTTCATTCAAATAAAAGTCCGCTTCGTGGATCTCGACTTGGAGAAGCTTTCATTTACAAACATAATAATATGAGTTTTTCACAATATTACTTAACTGTCCAAGTATAGATCTACTCATCCAGAAGGTTGAATCCTATGACCATTAACAGAACCTAGATCAGTAATGCTATCTGCACTACATTTATTGTTTAACTATATAAATACATTTCTCACGATCTATATACATAAAAAATGAATGCATTCAAAAATTAGTTGTGATCACCCATTTGACTACCGGAAACTAATTTTAGAGAAATGGGGCGGCAACAATATAAATTTAACATTAACCACAAATCTGCCACCGTTCAGAAGCACACACAGCGACAGGCGAGCAGTCAACAAGCGAGCCGACGTTCGTTATTTAGAATCGTAATGAAATCGATGTTGTTGTCGGTCACCGAAAGTACCGCAAAATTATGAATTTCGCAAACGTGCGTGCATTTCAATGCGAGCACACCGGTTAGACGGTCGGCGAAGCGCGCGCGCGGACAATCTAACTTCGTGTGGCGTAGTGCAATCCACTGAGCCACACTATGTAAGTCGGCCGAACATGGCCGCGTGCTTAGAGCCTCTTGCCTGTTTTTTTTGTTTTTAGTGCGGCCACCCCGCCGTGGGGTTGGGCTGCGTCGCCGACATCGTCAAGTAGATACTGCTCTCGATTTGCTGCCAGCTTAATAATGCTGTAAAACGGCGTGTTTTACAACGCTTGCGCCACACCGTTGCTGTACGCGTTGCCGCAACGGCAGCTGGAAGAAGTTGTTACACCCAGCAGCCACTGAAACGGCGATTGCGGCTGGCGCACCGGTTGACGGCACTGTTGCCGCCAAAATGTTGATTGCTGCCAGGCATGCGTTTCGCTGCTGCTCAGCTAAATGCTGGCAAAATTCGCGCAGCGGTGTTGCAGTTCATCAACGTGTTGTTCTTGTTTTAATTTTAGTCAGTCAAACCGTTGCTTTGTATTGAGTTTAGGGTTTCATTGTAATTTCGTGCTTCGATTTGGTGTTATGGAATTGTGCATTTCTCTTTGGCGAAAAGCTCCGCTGGACATCGCCGCCGACGAGTGCTTCAGTGCCCTCCCATTGCGGCGCCACAGCACGTGTCCTTTGCACAGGCGCAGCCAACGAAGCGTTTAGCGAGTACGAGCTAACATTTCACGAACAGCAGCCGTTTAAACGTCATTAAAGTGTGGCGCAAGTGCCACCGCAGTGATTTTGGCGTTTCTTTTGTTTTGCGGAAGTGTTTTTATAAACGCCCGATGTGAGCTTTTGTCGGCCGCGCTCGACTCATGCATTTGCATGGGAAGCATTTTGCTGATTCTTGCGGTGTCGACTGTCAACTGTCACTCTTGCTCAGCGTATCATAGAGCTCGGTAAGCCACACGTACTCATTAAGAGCGCGGCACAGGCTGCATCTGCACCGTGATTTAATTAGTGTTTGCCTCATTGCTTGAGCGCAATGCGTTTTTTCAGTGGCTAAACACATTAGTTTTGTTAAATTAGATTTGCGCTCGTGCTGCGCCCACTCTGATCGAAAGTGCTTTCTTTGTTTTCTAGTAGTCAGCTTTATTTTTGCTCAAGTGATTTGTAAACACTAGTATTCCGAAGGATGAAGTACTTACAGCGAGTATACAAATACAGTTTAGGAACCTTTCATTCAGGGAATCTGATTTTTTACTACTATTTCTTAAAAAATATTGTATATGATTCTAGTTGAGTCGATTGGCGACAAATCAAAATTCAGTTACTTTGCAAGGATCAAGGCACATAACCCATAGTGCAGTTCGTGAAGGGGCATTTCTTTTAGTTTGGCTCCTTTCCAATCATTTCTTCTCTGATTTCTCGAAAAAGACACTTATTTCTGAGTTAATATCTTTATTCGAACCTAATTTCATTTGCATAAAAGGGACACATATTTTAAAAAATGTTAAGGTACTTAATGTTTATGATATTTGAAAAAATTTAGGTCATAATTTAGGTGGACGTTGAATCCATTCTTAAGTGATAAAATAGTCAGATAAACCCATTTATTTCTCCTTTCACCACAGCCTTCCACCGGAAAACACTTTGATCGCCGAAGTCACCCCCACCAAATAGTGTTGCTTCTAGGCTGTTAAGGACTGATAGGTTTACACATGTCTTTGGAGAGGGTTCAGATATTTTCATTTATGGCAGCTACAGGTATCTTAAGATAATATTGACTGAACGTGTTGATTGCATGTTCTTAGATGACAACATCATATCTTAGGATGAGAACTTAGTCACGTAAAACATTTTTAACCAAAATATTTATGTTTCTTTGCTAGCGCTGAAATCTTACTTTTCTAATACGTAAAACTACTAAATTTATAGAAAAGTGTCGATGGCTGACAATGCAGGTAAAGTTGAGGCTCGTGCTTTTGTACAACAACAGCTGTCAGAAATAGCGTTACTCAAAAGAAATGTCTCACTAAAAGCAAAAACGTCTTGGAGGTTTTTGGGTTATTCCATCTACCAATCGCAGCTGACCTTTCAAATCGGCATCATGCGCGCTTACGATTGCAAAAACTAAAATGGAATTAATGCGTGCTGAGTTACCATTTAAGAACCGTCAAATGGTTTGACGTTTGACATTTGACAGTTGGCGCTGCTAAATAATCCAATAATGTAAAAGAACTTTTCTTTACTCTGGGTTGAAACAAAGAAGCAAACAATCAAAACTCAAACAAACAATATTTGTGTTTTAACCGCGATGCAATAAAACATCGCTCATGACGTTATACCAAGCCATATTTACGTAAATTATTGATTGCTAGGGGTGATAGGATGGTTCAGCATCCAAGAGTAAGTTGTTAGTATTGAGTAGAAAAAAATATTTAAAAGGTTCCTTAACATTTTTATGATATTTTTCTTCTTAACTGGTGTAGACACCGTTTACGCCGTTATAGCCGAGTTAGCAGCATGACCTAGCCAGCGTAGCCGCTGTCTATTAATTCGCTGAACTATGTCAATATCGTATATACAAATCCTTTCTCTCGAAAAATCGTAATGTCGACTCATCAGATATTGTCAGCGTCCATGCCTCTGCACCATATAGCAGGACGAGAATAATGAGTGACTTATGGAGTTTGGTTTTTGTTCGTCGAGAGAAGACTTTACTTCTCTATTGCCTACTCAGTCCGAAGTGGCACCTGCTAGCAAGTGTTATTCTGCGTTGTATTTCGATGCTGACGTTGTTGTTGGTGTTAATGCTGGTTCCAAGATGGACGAAAGTATCTACGACTTCAGAGTTATGACTGTCAACAGTTCCACATACTAAAATACATAAAGCATTATAAGTTACTCATCCACATTGAGACGTTCCTCTGTCGATTTTGTTGTTACTGATATTATGATTAATCCTTATGTGACTTCTTTGTTTCACGTGAAGTGGGAAATATGAAAGATGCTGTCGTTTTGAACCAAAGATTCACAGAGCGTATTGACTGAATCTTTAATTTGGCTTCTTGAGGAAAATTGTAAAAGACTGAGTTCGCAACAATGTTAATTAAGTTATTTGGGGAACTCCCCAGGGGATATGCTAAAAACTTGATATATTAAAGATTCGGCTGGAAGGATGTGGACTTGAGTTATAAGTTAAAGTTATAAACCTCGGAGACTTCAGACTATTCAGCCTTAATATCAGTATTTACTAATGAACCTTCGTAGGGTCTAAGTATATTTACATACATGTGTACATATGTATGTATTCAATTCGCATTTAATTCATTGTTTTCTCCCTACTTTTCCATTATGATGCTGTGAGTTTTGCTTAGCAAACAAAAGCGCAGTTTGTGGCGCATTTCAAGTTCCCTTACGCTTACACAATGCATATTTCAAACAAATATTGCTGATTTTCTGCTCGACAGCAAGAACAGAAAAGAAAAAAACCAATAAAAAGTTGACTATATGACATTCGTACACTAATCGCGCTGAAGGGCTTAGCACGTAACGGGACAGCGGTACCGGTGGCAGAGCGCATTTTAACTGGTGTCACGTGATTATTTGTGGCTGTGATCTGATTGGCATTTCCGCTTCAGTGGATCCGAATTGAAACCACAAATGCACGAGTACAAATGTATTTGTGGATGGGCGCCCGTATTTGGGTAAGGTGATGAAGGTTTCATTGGACGCAAGCGAATTCGGTATTGCAGTCACATTTTAGTGCGGTTATGTTCACTTTATGTGGAATGGGCGTTTACGTTGGAAAATAGCATTCGTTATTGTGCATTTAACGGTAAACTGAGTGATGCAGTGATATAATTGGTATGTAAATACATATGTATAGCATCTTTTAGTATATAATATATACATATATTTATAAGTATGTGGAAATATTCATATTTTATTTTTAATTAGATGCCAGCATGTACTGTCTGTATGTTTGTAAGTGTATTTATGCATTTTAAACATTTTAAAAAATATTTGTTTATTCTTCTCTAATAATAAAATTATAACACAATTTAGTGCTCTGCTGGAGCCCAGCTCTTTTCTTAATTAAACATTTCTACGTACCATTTAATTTCTTGTTTTTGTTTTATTTTTTTATTTATCAACATCGCAAGTAACTTTCTTAGCAACAGCAACTCCCGCGCTTTTCCGCATAAATATTGTTGTGAAAATGCATTTCCCCCCACATAGTGTGTTTCAGTTTGCTCATAATTTATGACAGTTTCTCTTCGTTGAAACGGGATGGTCGCCATTTCCCAACAACACACTTGCGAGCGCTCGCGTGCATTTAAATGTATGTGGATAGGTAAGCATGTTTGTTGTACTTGCGCCATATCCCCATAGACATCCGGGCCACCGTTATACTCACCCCTTTCGTAATTCATTTTGTAATTATGAAACTGCGTTCACTTTTAATTTAATAATTTTTATTTCTTTCAAAACAACAAAAAAACATTTTTGTTGTTGCCTCATTTCCCTTGGTTAATGCAGATCGCTGTTGTTGCTAAATGCCGTTTTAATTACTTTTATTTATTGTTGTTACATTGTTGCTCATTAGTTTCGTTCATGTGGCGAAGGGCCATGGAAAATGTTTCAAACTGTGCCGTTGCATTTCTGACGTGGAAATGTTAATGAAATGTACATTACTAAAGTGATAAATAGTGGGTGGAGAAAATGGTTAAAGCTTTTGCTTTCCAACTTTACTAATTGCTTAATGCAATACTTTTTTAAATTTCCTCGAATATTATATGGAAATTTTTTTTTTCGAGAACCACAACAAAAATTATAAACGCGCTGTCTCGGTTATGTCGAAGGCTTTACCAATTCCATTTAGAAAATATACATTTATTATCTATAAATCTTATTTATTAAAGGCATGAAAAGAAGGAATGGATGGATTCAAACCGACCCTAACATTAAGTTACATGGGGATATAAAAATCGTTTCTGACCACTCCCAAGCGAATGACAGTCAGGGAACTTTCCTCACTTGCGTGACTACACATGACTCCATCCTTCACTGATATCATTGCCCTCCACATCCGCGCGGTTAGTTCTGCTTTCTCCAGATGGGATAAAGAAGCGAGGCAGATGGGTCTGTCTGGGGTATGCCAACGGGTGCTGCTACTTCGGACTGAGTAGACAATTGAGAAAACAAAAACCAAACTCTATAAGTAACTCATTACTCCCGTCCTGCTATATGGGGCAGGCGCATGGACGATGACAACATCTGATGAGTCGACGTTACGAGTTTTCGAGATAAATGTTCAGCGGAAGATTTATGGTCCTCTGCGCATTGGCCACGGCGTATACCGCATTCAATGGAACAATGAGCTGTATGAGATATACGACGACGTTGACATACATAGTTGAGCGAATTAAACGGCTACGCTGGCTAGGTAATGTTGTCCGAATGGACGAAAATACTCCAGCTCTGGGGAAGCCGGGGGAAGCAGAGGAAGAGGAAGACCTCCACTACGTCAGAAAGACCAGGTGAAGAAGGGCTCAACTGGGAATCGGGGAAAGAGAAACAACTGGCGCGCTGTTGTTAACTCGGCTATAACCGCGTAAACGGTGTATGCGCCAATAAAGAAGAAGAAGAACCATCCGCTTCAGTAATAAATCGACTTTGTAGCGATTTATCAGATGAAAGTTCGGTCCATGCGGTTTTCAATTTTATCCAGCCTTATTTAATTTGTTGCAAATGGTTTTTTGTGAAATGATTAGTTCCAGTGCTTACATTATGGCCAGTTCCCGCGATTTGCATTATTTGATCGATTATGGGATCCATATTTGAATTCAAAATTACCGGAACGGAATCGACGAATTCAAAATTACAAGAGATTAGCGCTAACAATACAATAAACACTTTTTACAGCCGTCTTTGAAACGTGTTCAAACAATACTGAGTCAAGTGATCGCAAGTCTCTCAGAAATTGTTCAGTAGGAACTTTTATATTTCTAACGCCATAATGCCAATATAATAATGGATTCCTTTTTACTAACCTTGACCTCTGCTTTTTTAGATAGCTTTGAGAAGATGGCACACGTTTGAAAAATTTGGATGAACTTATTAAATTCTACAAATTCAAATGAAAGCTCATAGATCAAAGAGAGGCAAGCCTTTACTATTTGCTACTCTAAAACTTCATTAAAAATATACAAGCTACATCATAGCAACATATACTATTAAAAACTATTAATGGAGAACACTGAAAGTGGTTTAATAGTTACACTCAGTTGCATTAAGATTGGCGCGTCTGTAAATTAGCTGGAACATTAAGGAGGTGTTAAGTCAACATTATTAGGAATTTTACAATTGAATTGCAAACAAATCGCCCATTTGTCAAATAAAACCGATGACAAACAATGAAATCGGAAATCGCAGCAGATGTTAATCCGGTCGCAACACAAACTGAACAACTGTACCATCCGGGCGATTTTGCCACGAACGCGGCAGGATGACAAACCCGCAGGATAATGAAGAATGACAATGACTGCGGACCTGTGGCGAAGCGAGTGAATCTGCCGGACAACACATACACTTAAACATATGTATGTGGATGCAGAAAACAGAACCGAACAAAGTGGGGGAGGGCTAATTCAATTTTTATTACAAATAACAACGCCACAGTTGGCGGTGGCACATGACATAAGCTCAGCACAACTTCTAACATTTCTATGATGAATTGAGCGGAATGGCAAAAGTAATATAGAAACACAAATAAAACAAAACAGAACAGAACAGAACAAGCAAAGCTGTTGGTTAAAAGGCTACAAGGAGTGCACTTCCTGGCGCCGTAGATTGTTGCAAATGTTATTGTTGTAAAATTAGAATTGGCGCTGAGGACGAATGAGAAGACTCCCGCTAGCAGACGCGTGCGTAGGAATCTGCGTGCTCTGAGTGGTGGAAGAGGCGTGTTTGTGGCGGGCGGCCTCTACAACTGGTTGTGCGTTTGCATGTGCTTGCATGAGTATGTGCGGCTGTGTGCGGGCGAGTGTGCTAGGGGCGAATACGTAAGCGAGTGAGTGAGATGGCACGTGTAGTTGGCGCACGCTGAATGCTGCGTTGTGTGGCCAAGTGCCTTTTGGGCCAATTCAATTCGCGTGCGGCCAAAGCCGAGTGGTTGGCATTGCGGCAGGGATAACGTAATTGTGTGCACTCGTTTGTGGCATGTGCGATATCCTGTGGGCAATCAGAGTACCACACAAACAACAACCAACAATGATATGGCAAAATGTATATACAAAAGCAACTTTAACAACAAAAGCAACGATGCGGCGGCTGCTCGGCAAGGTGTGAAAATCTTTATTCGATGAGGAAATTTTAAAACTGTATTAAAATTTACTTTGTTGAATTGTATGACTTGTGCGTTTGCGACAACTTCCAGGCGCACCGGAAATCAATGCAGAGTGTGAAATTTAAATTGTTGCAATTTTGGTTTTTATGGTTTGCGGCTGAAATGTAGATGTAAATGTGTATATGTACTTACTCTTTTGTTGCTGTGTTAAATTTAGACTGAAAATGTACATGCTTGCTATATGATTTTCTCTGCAGGATATTCAATGACTTTTTACAATTAGTGTCCTTCTACATTTTATTATCGCTTGTGTATGAGTGTATGTGTGTGTATTTGTGTTGCTTGTGAATTTGTCTAATTTAAAGGTTAGGTTAACGATCAGCATGGCGCCATTGCCAGCCAGCTGCTTTTTCCCCGGCGTATCCCATCACTTATAGAGCATTTACTCTTGCTCACATAGCTATTTTTTACCATTAGTACGGACATCGCTAGCATTCATACTTTTTCCAATTGTGTATGTACATACATATATAGTGTTCCATTTAATTGCTGCTGATATTTGTCAATCAAATATTATATTTGCTCATGTACATATGTATATCTATTAAATACCTATTTAAATTATTATAAATATTTATATATGCACAGATATGTACATATAAGTAGATACTCACATACATATACATAATTCTTGTTTCAAAATTGTTCGGTATTTGGTCGCATGCCAAATATCTTCTTGGCCATAAAAAAAGTTGAATTGCCGTTCGTCTTGTCAGTTCCTGCTTATAACCATTCTTACCGTCTATACCCTTCTTCAGAAATTTTTATTATTTCATATATCTCTTTTATTGCCCAGCATGTACTAATATTCGCAATTTCACAGCTTCTTTCCCTTTATTATTCTGCGTGTCATCTTTATCGTTGTCATTTATAACTTTTTTTGATCCGTTTACTCTTTCTCGTCGTTACCTTTGTCCTTTGGTTGTTATGTAGAGAGTTTTAGTTTTTTCCTGTTGGCTTGTGTTTGTTGTACATTGTACTTTATTGCATTTATTTCTTTGTTACTGTGGTGAATTATTATTACTGTTGTTGCTGGTAATTTGTCACCGTGGGATATTAATTTTCTATCTTTCTCAATTCCTTTTTAGTTATTATGAGTTTAACAAATTTTCGTTATTTTCCAATTTATAAAGAAATGAAATTAATTCTGTGTATTTTAATTAAAATGGAATATTTTACGCTCTCCCAATTTGAAAGGATCAAAAGTGGAGAACACGCTTCATAGCAGCATTTCTTTTAGCATAAAGAGCTATAAAAAGATCTTTAAAGCTACATACATATGTATATGTATAGTGGTACGGACAGAAATACGAGTACTGGTTCGGAGAATGTAGCGTTGTCTTGGACAATAATCTATGGCAAATTTCGTGAATATATCTTGTAAAACAAAAATTACTTGAATTTGGTCGGTCAGTTCCTATAGTTTTGGCAAATGAATGAATCATGGGTTGGAATGAACGTGTGCGAAGTTTCAGATCGATATCTCAACAACTTTGGGACTAGTTCGCGTATGTGTAGACGAATAGACGAACTTACGGTCTGTTTACTTCTAAAACTTGATAAACTTTATTAACTTTTTTCTACTTAGTACTTCAATATGTTTGAAGAATAAGTCAGATGCCGCGTAGTATTTTATGCTCTTATCACATCTGTATTAAATTTGCTTTTTTGTTGACGTTGGGTGGAACAAATTAGATAATTTTGAAATCAATAATATATAAATCAGTTCATATATAAACTTCCAGTTAAAAAATATTTTTCAGTTTATATCGGAATATATAAATATGGGGATAGCAAGACTTGACAGTTAGTAGATTAGATTATATTAGATTAGTGAATGACGATGGCACGTGATTGATAAATTCCAATATACTGTTAGGTGCTATTGTAGTGACGTGGTCCCTCTTTGAAAACATGGATCCAACGTTCTTAATCCTGTGCCTAGAGACTGCTGTGCAGTCGATTAGCAGTTGTTCTGGTGTTAAAGACTCCAAGTCACAGAACCGGCAATTCCCACCAGAATATAGGCCCATGTTAAATAAGCACTTCTTGAGCTTAAAATAGAACTAGCTAGTGTAGACGCCGACAGTTTTTATCGTGAGAGGTTAATCTCATTAGCCAGTTCATTCCCGGCTCTATCTTTGTGACCTGGCTCCCAAATAAGGAGCACATGGTTACGATCTGATAGACTATTCAGTCGTTCTATACACTCCTGTACCAATAGCGATTTGATCTCGTACGCAGAAACTACCCATAGGTTTTGTGCGTGGCCCTGCGACCACTGGGCCAATTTCCGCAGACGTTTTCGAGCCATCCGTGTACCACTTGATTGTAATGTTCCTAAGCAGTAGCTCAAGAGCGAATTCGCTACATTTGGCCTTACAGCTGATGTTAATTTTAAACTTTCTAGTGAAGTTAATCTTTTTGGTAATGCTATACGTAGGGAGAAAAGCCAGTGGTATTTCGCCACTTGGGTCCTTCATGCGATGGGAAAAGACAGTTAATAAGAAGGCAGAAATATCTCATTTAAACATTTATTTATCGATATAAGCAATGAAAACGGTTATTTTTTTAATATTTTGACTACCGTGATTCAGTTTTTAAATATGCAGTTTCAAATCTCTAATCTTCACTTATTTTGAACCTAGAAGTGAGCCTTTTCAGCTTTGGCGGCAGTGTATGTATCGATAATAACCCGGTCTTGTCTAATTTTGCCTCCAGGCACCATATAGCTGGTACTGAGATAAGACCTTGTGACAAGCATGATGGATGACAGTTGGGGTGAAATAGTTTGGAGATGTATTGAAATATTTTTGAATGACTGTAAGAAAAATTATTGCTCGAGGATAGCCGAGTTTACTCCAACCAAATTCGGCGTGTGGGCACTATAGAGCAAAGGAACTACATACTTTTTATTACGTTGGATGTGATTTTGTGCTCCTTCGTACTCTCACCCATATTGCGACCTTTATCGTAGGCCAGCAACGGTTATTACACTGCCTGAGAAGGTGCTGAATGGATTTGGGCTGATCAAGTATTCTCGATTTAACTCGTTACCAAAAACGTTAATGCCAAATCAGAAGTTTAAGGTTTTAATAAGCATATATATTATATGAAAAAATTCAGTGCGTATTCAAAGTAAAATAGGTATAACATGCTTTTAATATATACATAATTAAGAAATTTCAATAAAACATACTTAACTCGGTGGGATACAAAATAAATAGTGACGTTCGAACGTTTTCACGCCTCTTTTAATGGCGTTAAGCTACATAAGGGTGATGTAATCATTAATCAGCAAAAAAAAATTTGCAACATCAGCAACAACTACAACATGTTATATTCATAGGGGCGCCACTAACGTCAGCAACTCTATCGATTTTGCCGCGTAAGTGACCAAACGAAATGCCCTTTAAAGGACATGAAAAGGAGGACATATGCGATTTTGCGTAAATACAGTTAAATGATTGTAATATATTTCTAATCAGAATTTGGAAGCAGCAAAGTTAATGCTGCAAATATATATGTTATACACATGTTTTTATTTGTCTATATAGAAATATATATCTCTCTGTGTGACGCTTTAAATAACGGCGACAGGGAGGGCGAGAGTGTGAAAGTAAACTCTAATGCTACTATCTGGTATTTACCGAACTTAACAGACCTAGAATACAAGTATTTATATACGTATATATGTGAATGTATGCATGTGTAAATCAACTTCAGGCAAGGCCCTCCGAATTACCCTTTAAAGCGCTGAATTTGAGAGAATAAATGGTATATAGTCCCTTATATCGTATATGCAACTGTTTCTTAAGTATATTTTGCTCTCCATACTCTTTTACATTCATTTATAAATTTACCCCTAAGTATATATAATACTTGGTCCAATGTCAAACCCCCAATGGCGTCACACAAAAATTATTTCTATGTGCAAATAGTAATGCGTTTTTGTTGTTTTTGCTTGTTATTATTATTACCACGGTTATTATTACATTTATGTTGTTGTGAGTTAATGTAAAATTCACCTGGAGTGCAATAGGCGTATTGAGCACACATGTTCATACGCACATATTGACTTTTAATGAACCGTTACATAAGTATATAATCTGTATGTATGTATATTCAGAAAAAAGGTTATTATTTAAACATTTTAAGATTTCGTTCATAACGACGGATTAAAAGTAATAAGAATTTCGCCCTTAAATTCTAAGAACTACGTTTGCTGTGGTCATTATCAAAAGTGGGGTCATTCATCCGAGGCTGTTGTTTCTTTTTCATTGGAGGAATTGAGTATAGCCCTACGACTGTAACTGCTTACTCAGAAGAAGAACTACTCCCCATTACACCCCAGAAACGAAATTATACCGCATTACACCCCTGACTGACGTCACCGCCGTCCAAAAAATACGATGGACGGGACAGGGACGGAGACGAGTAGGTCTTTGTGATACTTATTATTACAACGCCCTTGGTGGTAAAAAGGCTCAGTCTTTGAGTCCTGGCTTTCACTCCGGTAGATGAGCGTCTAGCCACAATCTGCATTAGTGTCAACATAACACTGATTTTCGCCCAGCCGTGGCGGAAGAGAAGGACGATTTGACTACAGATGTCTTTTATGGCGACTGCCCCCGCCACGATGTAAAAATATTACCTGGCGATTTTAACGCTAGGGTGGACAAAGAAAGCATCTTTGGTATAACAGACGAAAAATGGCGAAACCTCTCCAAATGGTTGCGGCTGATTAACTTCACAGGGCAAAATATGATCGTTTGTATATTCCAGTAGAAGAAAATTCATCAAGCTACTTGGCTGCCTCCAAGTCGAAAAGTTCGAAACCAGATCGAAAAAGTTGTGATGGACATGTACTACAGTGTCCTTGACGTTAGTACTCTCCGAGGACCTATCATCGAATCAAATCCCTTTCTTGCTTTAGCGAAGATTCGGGCCCGCCTCTGTACAGAAATTCTCACCCGTCTCAACAGAGGGAAGGTACATCGTCAAGAATTTGACAGCGAAACGGGTTTCTAGTCAACTTGCACTACTGCTCTCTTCACTTCTCCATCTTGCTGAACGGGAGTGAATGTCTAACATCTAAAGATGGTGAACCCATTGCCCGACTATGATGTGGTTCGAATAGGAATTACCCGCCTGAAGAACAACAAAGCGGCAGGAGCTAATAACTTTAACATATCCAGGGATACCTAAACTTGAAGTTTAATCGAAAGTAGAGGCAGAAGACAGATCATAGCAATATGCTAGTACATTATATCTTTTCAGCCGATATTGGTCTTTCGGAAAAGTTCACTTTGTAAGTATGCATATGTATATGTATGTATTAGAGTTGCTTTTATTTGGGTGTATATACAGATACTCTAGCGAAATGTAATGTTTGTATGTGTTTATAATATTTTTATATTAAAAACTACCACATTCATTTACTCTGAAAAGGAGTCACAGGATATTCATTATTTTTCGCCGCTGCTGTGCCAATATCAGCGCATTAAAGAACACTCGAAAGTGTTTCCACTTTGTAATCTCTGAAATGCTGGCAATATCTATGCTTCTGCTGGTTTAATGTAGAGAAATTATTACAGCAGACTGATCTTCAAAGCACCGCCATTGTTCAAAAGGAAAGACTGCGCGCAACAACCTTTGTGCTTCAGAGTTCAACGGCTTTTGCAGCTTAACTTTTTCGAAATTGTTGCATTCAAGTGGATTTTCGGCTTTATTATAGTTGACTTGTTTCGTAAGTGGCCAGGTTTGTGTGTTAATAAAATATGGTTCAATGATTTTGAAGGTTTTCGAACATCAGCACAAAGAAAAATATAAGAAATCGCAACCAATGAAGTATTGCTGGATTCTGATTTAAGCCGAAATCTTTACTTGTATCTCATATTAAATAATATATAACATAAAATTGGATACTTTGTCAGTTTTATATTAATGATATCGTATGAAAAGAATTTAATTAGTGTGGCAACCTAGAAGAACATAGAGTAACAAAACCCCGACAAATATTTTGGGTTTTATTTAGAAATTTTGGTTGTGAAGTTTGAATAAGCACAAAAAATATATAGTAGAGTAGAGTACAGATCAGTTGCATTCGCTACAGAAACCAAGATTTACGTTCTGTAAAGAATGTGTTTCGCGCGCTTCAATCAACTTATGGTAAATATAATCGGTCTACTGAGCGTACTGTTCGCAACACCATAACCCATCTTGAGACTCAGCATTCATTATTGGATGATCTTTGAACAAATAGAGCACGTCCAGCAGGCAGTGTGGAAAATATAGCATCCGAAGACCGTGGAGAGTCGATTCGGCGTCGTCCTCAGCAACTCGGACTGCCATATGGAACGACTTGGCGCACAAAATACAACTTGTGCACCAACTAAAACTGCGCGACCTTCCCAAGCGACATCGCTTTGATCTATGCGCTCTTGAAAAAGATCCGATGTTTTCGAGCCAAATCTTGTTTAGCAATGAGGCTCATTTCTGGCTCAATGAGTATGTAAACAAGCAAAATTGCCGCATTTCGAACGAAGAGCAACCTGAAGAGATTCAAAAGCTGAAACTTTATCCAGAGAAAACAACGTTTTGGTATGGTTTGTGTTCTGGTGGATTCAGCGGTCCATATTTCTTCAAAAATGATGCCGGTGTGAACGTAGCCGTCAATGGCAACCGTTATCGCGCCATGATAACCCACTATTTAATGCCCGAAATTGTGAAGCTAGTGATCACAACGACATTTGGTATCAACAAGACGGTGCCACTTTCCACACATCGCATTAATCAATGGGTATATTGAGAGAACACTGTTGTGAGCAGATAATTTCACGTTTTGGGCCTCACACCTTTAGATCTTTTCTCGTAGGGATATATAAAGTCTAAAGTCTAATCTGACTTCGATTCAGGCCTCACAGCAAAACATCACGCACGTCATTCGCTAGTTGCCAGCCTAAATATTTGAACGAGTCATCGAATATTGGATTCAACGGATGGATCATCTGAGACTTAGCCGCTGCCAAACTTTGTATAAGATAATCTTCCAGAAATAAATGCCAAAGAATGTTCCTTTGAATGATAATATAAAAATTCCCCATTAAATTTTAAGTTCCTGTGTTTTTTTTTTTAATATTTTAAAAACAAATTGAATTAACTGCTTTTTTCGACAAACTCTGCAATATTTTTAGTAGGATTTCAATGCCATCCTATTTGAAATCGAATGAAAAACCAGAAATATTTTAACATTGGTTGCACGGAACCGATACCCTTCACATACATATACTTATTCTTTACAAAAACTTTCAATAGTGACTTTGTATGGCAGTTATACAGACGTGTTCGAAATAATAAGAACAACCAAAGTGAATATCGAAATCATTGAATAAAATTTTCTCAGTAATATTTTATTGAACCTTTTTTTCTTAAAAAATTTATACATATTGTGAGTATTAAAAAAATTGAAAATCTGGTCATCAAATACG
>NW_017534475.1:543704-549739 GCF_001853355.1 Bactrocera latifrons
CAATGCAACAAAATTTGCAGTACAAAAAAGTTAGTGCGTATTTGATGACCAGATTTTCAATTTTTTTAATACTCACAATATGTATAAATTTTTTAAGAAGAAAAGGTTCAATAAAATATTACTGAGAAAATTTTATTCAATGATTTCGATATTCACTTTGGTTGTTCTTATTATTTCGAACACGTCTGTATGTTATAGTGGCTCAATATGAACAATTTCTTCGAGGTTGTCGTCAAATGAAAAAGCTTTCCTTACAGCACTTCATTCCGATCGTTCAGCTTGTACTCGTATGACAGCTGTTCCGACATTTGTATACATACATATAAACTTTATATGGCTATATGGCTTTTGATGTTTCCTTTTGGGTGGTAGAAAGTACAAAGCAAACCCTGTTCAGGGTATATAAATATAATCCAATAAAGTTAAGGAATAAATTGAATTTACTGATTAATATTGTAGCATTAAATATGAGATGAAACGGTTTTAGACAAAGTAAAATAAACAGAAAACTTCTGCTAATTCTAAAGGGGAACTTGGCATCTTTTTTTGTTGAGAAATTTGACATTTATATTTATTTCAACGTATTCTCTGCAAAGAAGAATTTGAGTTATACGCAACAAGCACGCGACGCACGCAGCACCGCGTTGGAGTAATCAGTGAGCTTTTCCCACAACCAACCACCGACGGCAAATCCGCAAGCGCCAGCCATGACGCTCTCCCCACCACCGACCGACCACTCACAGCCTACACTCATTCAGCATTTCGCAGCGGTTCACCTCATAAAATGCACAAAAAATTATTAATATGGCACGGAATGATTGTCAAAAACGAATAGCTATGTATGTATGTATGCATAGCCAACAGTGACAGAACGCCGCAGCGGCAGCGGCAGCATCGAAACAAACAAACGCTGGCAACACGCCGCTGACGAAATCTGCGTGCGCGTACGCGTGTGCGGAACCGTCCAGTTGTCGGAGTGTAGTCCTGCGTCAGCGGCCGTTACAGTGGCATGCCTCAATGCAGTTTTTTTTAGTGCTGCTTTTTTCTCTCAAATTTTTTTTGTTGTTGTGGAGTACTGGCTGCAGCGCCAAATGAAATGAAAAATTGTCCAACGCAATGATAAATATGGTTCCTTAGGAGAACATAAAAGTCCAGTGCTGCCACGAAATGGTCAGCCATAAAATAAGCCTTGGGCGCGAGCGAAAAGGGACTTGTTTGTTTAGCACTTAGTTTTACAAGATTTGTTGCAGCAGCTTATCCAGCGGTGAGAAACTGCTGGATGTGCTCCTTCATTCCACGCTGTTGCGATACTCGCGATACTACATACAAACATATGTGTGTGTGTGTGCATATGTATGTATATCAATGCATTTGTATTTGTGGGCATATGCACTTTTCGATTTTCGTATGCTTTGGTCAGCATCAATACTACAATTTGTTTCTGTTTTTGCTTTTTCAATGGTTATTGGCTGGTTTTTGCTTTCTGCTTTTTTAAAAGAATGTGAAATAGAAGTTCGTTTAATAAGTTTGCATACTGATGTGTTCGTATGTATGTATGTATGTGCATTTGTTTGGCTCTTGCCTTTGCTTTTGCATTGTTGACTGGATTTATTGATGAGTTTTAGCCGGAGGGCGCCATTGGGGGCTGGTCTGAGATCGCGCCATGAAATTATTAAAATGTGACAGTTGAACGATTAAGCGTAATCACTTTAAATGGAAGTTTTCAGTTCTCATTGATTTATGTCTCGCATTTGGCTAATGGTTGGATAGAAAATGCTAGTGGAGCATAGAACAAATCTGCAGCGATTGCACATTAGTATTTACAAATATATGTTCATATGTACATATATTTATATATAATCTCTTATATTCAGAACAAGGCTTTGTGTTTCCAATTTCTCGTATAAAATTTTTTCAGCGATTCGGTTATTATTTGGAAGTCTTTCAGACGGCGGCTCCGGGCTAGGATAATTTGGGAACTCTCGCTAAATGAAACCAAATAAAAAAAATTCAGATCGATATCTCAAAAACTGAGGACAAGTTCACTTATATTCAGACAGACGGATAAAGTAAGCTCGTAATGTTAATTATAGACGTATATAACGTATATAGACGTTTTAAAGGGCCTGTGACATTTTCTTCAAAACTACGTGCTAAATCTAATATACCCTGTTTAGGGTGAAGCATCTACATTATTAGCTTTGTACCATATTAATTTTTTGCACGATCACGTCTTAAAGCACTTACCTTAACTAGAATACGGCAACAAATTGCAAAACATTTCAGCTAATCGTTCCCAAATTCTGGTCTCAAAGTGCGTGCTTGACTGATTTTCATTTTTCCTTTTCCATTTTCTTGATGTGAAAAAACCGGTGATGCAAAGCAAAAGATGAAAAAGTGTTTGCTGAATTTCGTCGCAGCCCAACCAACAAAAATAATGCACTTTAGGCCAAAAAGAAGTAATGTTTTAAAAATACTTCTAATATTTAATCTATGAGTTTTCGACTAGAAATCTAGATAGAAAATTGAACAAACAACTTCTTCCTGTTCTTCTCTCCTGGCGTAGACACCGCTTACGCGATTATAGTTTAGTTCCAACCGAGTGGAGGTCTTCATTTTCCTTTGTTTCCCCCGGCGGATATTGCGTCGAATACTTTCAGAGCTGGAGTGTTTTCCTCCATACGTACGACATGACTAAGCACAGCCGCTGTCTCCTTATTCGCTGAACTATGTCAATGTCATGAGTATCTCATATAGCTCATCGTTTCATCAAATGCACCATATAGCAGGACGGGAATAATGAGCCACTTATAGAGTTTGGTTTTTGTTCGTCGAGAGAGGATTTTATTTCTCAATTGCAATTATTGGTCTTGCCCTCGTTCACTGCCAGAGTCATTTGCTTAGCAGAACTAAAGGCACGGTTGTTAAGGCCAACGATGTCAATAACAACAGCATACGCCAGCACCTGTAGATGGTACCTTCTCCGTTTAGTTCTGCAACTCGGATTATTTTCGCCAGCAGCAGATGGAAGAAGTCGCACTATACGTTATCGCCTCGGGAATCTGAAATCGTGGTATCGAACGACTCGGTGAGGGCCTTCCCGATACTGATGGAACCTTGTGTATTGGTCATACGGCTGTTTAGTATGAGTTTTGCTTCGTATAAAAATAAAATTGAGTAAATGTCAACTTTCATTCAAGTATCAAGAAAGTGTTGAATTTGAATTATGAATAATGTTTCTATAAATATGAAATAATTGCAATTGCAGACGTGGAAACGGAATTCAGGAGAAAATATTATCATGTCTGATCCACTTAGAATAGTCGTCATCCATATAAAACGAAAAATTATCCGCCAATCAAGCGTAACTAAGTGGCTCTGTACATCGGAATTAAATGGAATCATAGCAGGAAGAGATATGTACTCCTCTTCAAAAAGTGTGTCTCGAAAGTGCAAAAATAAAGGTACAAAACCCAAAAAAAAAAAAAAAAAAAAAAAAAAAAAAAAAAAAAAAAAAAAAAAAAAAAAAAAAAAAAAAAAAAAAAAAAAAAAAAAAATCCGTAACGAATTGGAAAACGCAAATAAATTGACTACGGGGGGCCAAATAAACAAGATATCGCATGAAAATGAGACAAACACGTTAAATGGCAAATATGTGGGTTCCTACAGGAAGGTCACCAGTGGACATGCCACAGAGATAACAACTACAACAACAACAATCATATATTAAAATGAAGAAGAGGTTGACAAACTATGCGAAGGAGGGAAAATATGCACAAATTGATCGGAATCATAGACAAACCAATAAAATCGGAGAAATAAACACACAACAATAACAACAAAGCTGGGCAATAACATTGCCGCCAATATGGCATCAGCTATGACCAGCATTTTGTCACCTTTTCACATAACGGACCGATGTCAACATGGAAACCGCTGTTACGTACAAAATGGTCCAATACAATACGGTATGTGAGTGTGTGTGTGTGTGTGTGGGAGCACAGTGGTTGGTGAACGACGGGTGACAGTGATAGCGACGTCCGAGTGAGAGCGTTGAGTTCATCGGTGTGTGTATCATCACAGATGAATCCTCTAGCTATAGCACGAGTTACAAAGCAAAAGCAACAACAAGAATGAGAGATATTCATATCTTGGATATCAATGAATCGAACAACAACAGCAATGAGTTTCATTATGAATTTGTGTGCAAATGAGCATTGTAATGCAATGTGATATGAAAAAAATCGAATCGAATTCCGTAACCTCGTATAGTGAGCGTCCCGACTAAAGGTGGAAGTTGTGTGCTTGTGCTGTTTTCAAACTGTAGTTGAAAGGTGAGAACTGTGGCGGTCAGTGACCATGACAAATAAACGTGAGGGTGTCTCTTTCAACTTCTTTGATGCGATTTATGAGCGTCCTTTTTGGATGCCTTGCCCACGTAGCGATCCATTTGTTGTTGCTTAGTTTGTTTGTTTGTAGGACACTTTCCTGTAATTTGCCTTCGAAACTGTGGGCGGTCCATTGTTCGGTGCGCTCATTTGCCTCAACTCATTGCCTTAACGAGTAGAACGAGCAGACATTTTCTAAATTCTCAACTTTTTACACCTTTCTATTGGGTTGCTTGTCCTGTGTACAGCATCCTTGCTCTTGCCTCCCTGTGCATAGTGGCCTCACAAATTGGTTACGCTTAGTTTTTTTTTCACAACCTTAAAAATGTATATCATATTCTAACACTCCTCTCTGATTTATTTATGTTGAGTGTTTTTATAGTTGTTGTACCTAAATTTTTATTGTGAAAAATAGTTGAGCTAATAGTTGAGAAAATATTTAAAATGACATTTTAATGACAATTCCTAAAAGATATTACCCAGCTGGTATTCTACACCAGGTGGGTGCTTATTTCATTTGCTTGCAATTCTACAGAAATAATGTGGGTGATCCTTAGTATTTTACTTTAGATAAATATGTAAATATTTTGAGAACTGAAACGGTTGTAATATATTGCTTGTATGTTAGCTTAATAACTCTGATAAGCAAAGTTGCAAAATTTATTTTTCAACTGGACTCTAGCTGAAAAATACCAGATAGTCTCTGGGGATCCTAATATTTAAAAAGACTTTAGCTTTTGTTGTACCGAAGTTTTAACACCTTTCACAAATACAATATATTCCTTTGCGGAACTTGATTCCGATCGTTCAGTTTAAATGGCAACTGAGTCCCTGAGTTTTTGAGATATCAATTTTGCACATGATTTTTGAACAAAGCGGCGAGTCAGACTTCGAAAAAATGATTAGATCGAATTAATATAGTATATACCTGCCAAACATACTGATGGTTCACAATCAAATTGTTGCATGTGTATATTGGGCAGTCGAAAAAGTTGTTGCGTATTTCGTCAATAGATTTCGTTGCAGTCGTATATCTCCAGTGCTACCAATCACATTGTGTCACACCACATAGCACACGCTGTATCAGTTCATGTAGCATAATAATGCTTCGCTCGGATTTATTTCTTGTTTCTAAATTTATTTATTTTTTTTTTTAATGTGGCCAGCTCCATTTCTCATAAATGCTTAATATTAAATATATAGTATATGCATGTATCATACTAAAACAGGAGTTTTCCTCAATATTTAGCATTCAAATTAATGCCTTAATTGCATTCGTGTACTCGTACTCATAATATACCACTCATACTCTGCCATATTTGTAGCCGTGAAGAGTGAGTAAATTTCTTCTTAATAACATTATTAATATTTTATTACAGTTCACTGCCTTTTGCATTTGTATATGTATTCCGTGTGTTCATATGGTTATATGCGCAACGATTTATGTATAATATGTATACAGGTATCGGGTGATTTTTTAAGAGCTTGATAACTTTTTTAAAAAAGAAAACGCATAAAATTTGCAAAATCTCATCGGTTCTTTATTTGAAACGTTAGATTGGTTCATGACATTTACTTTTTGAAGATAATTTCATTTAAATGTTGACCGCGGCTGCGTCTTAGGTGGTCCATTCGGAAAGTCCAATT
>NW_017534475.1:550344-554229 GCF_001853355.1 Bactrocera latifrons
ATACTGAGCATCTTTCTCTTTGACACCATGTCTGATATCCCACGTGATCTGTCAAATACTAATGCATGAAAATCCTAACCTCAAAAAAATCACCCGATAGGAGCATTTGGCGCACTCCTTAATAGGCGTAGACTGCCGGGTGTGCATTGAAAATGATTTAGTAGTAAAAATATGGCATTAATTACATTGGCTGCATGTTGGCTCAACTCTCGGCCGCCTTCTCTCCCTCTCACTTGCTCTTGGCGTCTTCCTGCGCTTCTGCGTCACTTTAACTGCTTAACTGGTTGGGTGCTCGCCTGCTAAACAGTGCTAAATGAACCAACCGGGCACAAAAATTAAAACCATAAATAAAGGAAATATTAATTTATGCATGTTAAGGAGTTGGGGCAATTACATGGCTGCTACTAAGTTTTGGCCAACGACGAAAGGTGGAGCTACGGTGGTTAAAGTGTAGAATGCGCAACAGGAGCTGCAAGTGCGCCGGTGAAACTAAATCATTAACATTATTGGTGGTATGCGCAGAGAAAAGTGTAATTAACCATTAATTACAAGTGAAAATCTTTATGTGCGGAAATGAGTTCCTCGTGTCGCGTACTTTCGGCGGAGCGTTGTACGGACAATACCATCTCGTAAGAATTTTTTTAAGGTTTCATTCACGAAGACGACCAGAATCGCTGCAATAGGGAGGACTCATACTTAACGCCTTCGAAGATCGCATATAACCCAAAAAACATTATTTTTTTCTGCTGAATTTTTTCAAATAGCAGATTGGAGCGAACTCTAAGGACTTACTCCCCGCGGAAGCGATCAGACCTTATAGCTTTTGCGTACTATCAGTTGACTACCCATCAAATTCAATAACCAGTGCCATTTGTCTTTATTAGATGGAATCGCATTAAAAGTCTATAATATCAGTTCAAGTGAGTATTGTAGTACCATTCCTTATAAGCTATGCTGAAATTTCGGGGCAAGTCAAAAGTGCATATTGAAGTTTAGTCGTCTGTTACGACAGGCATACCTTACCGCGGGCAAATTTTACCCCCTGCTTGCTGGGGGAATGTCGTCAGGCATGTAAATTATTTTCCAAGAGGAAAAATACAGCTGATCAACGCGATGTTGCACCAAAAGACAGACTTGCTAGGGCTCGCCGTTAATTATCATTAAATCATGTAAATGCACTTAGCATCTTCGCAAGTTGAGTCTTAAGTGCTTCTCTTATTTTTACATGTCATCAGGTCCTGGTCAAGTGTTAATACCCCCGACCGCATGTTTTTACAACACACCTAATCTGAAGTGACAGTCGATCTCGTCAAGTGGCCAAGACGTATGTTTGCCTTTTGATGCAAAACTGCATACCATTGTGCATTTTCGTCGAACAAAAAGAGTTGTGCTGAAAAAAAGCCTAACAATTTCCACTCGAACACTTCTGAATAGAGTTCCAAAACGCGCTTTTTATTATTAGTAGTATTTAGTAATTTTCGAAAGGGCTTACAAGGCGACGTAAGCAAACGCGCGCTTTTCTCGACTGAAACGAAAGTGGACAAAACGACGTAGTTTCTTATAAGTCGCAAAGAACAACGTGAACAACGAGTAATAATAATAATAATAATAATCAGTGCAACCTACTGAACGCGCGGAATTCGAAAAGCGTGAGAATATTTTCGCTGCTTGGCGAAAATGTTTATACAGACTAAAGGACTTTGCAGGGAATTACAGCAAAAATACTGCCACAGTGAACAATAGCAACAAAAGGTAGTTGAGATTCGATGCAACAACAAACAGTGAAATGTCCCGCGCCACCACAAACATACAGAGCTTACACCTCTGAAGGGCAGAAAGTCACGTTGAAGTGGTCGCGCATACGTAGGAATTTTAAAACGCCACCCCTAGTTATGGGATGCACTAGCAGTAGGCAGCAGACAGCAGGCTTTAGCGCGGCAAAATGCTTGCAACAAAATCAGCGCTGCACATAATTACACGTTAACCGAGAAAGTGCGGCATAATTATAGTGTTTCGGCGCTGCAATTAGAGCGCGCCTCAAATTTGCTAATGGTTCCAACACAAAGGAGCAGAACCTTCACTTGTGCCTTATGATATATTTATTTGCGATATGCCGTGGTGGGGCGCCCCTTTCTTGGGGTGGCTTAAGAAATTGTATATTTGTGGAAAAGTGCTTGTACCGTTACTTGCGGGTGTGGCCGTAGTTTGCCGCCCATTATCGTACGCATGCAGATCCCTGCGATGCAGTTATGAATTGAGTTTTGCGCTCAATGTAGCAAGAGTCAATTCGAGGTGACTTTCTCAAGTCAATGTGACGTGCTTACTAGCAGAAATTTTATTGTTTTGTGCACTTCCGGTGCAACATATCGTATTTCCTTAGTTGTGCCCTGGTGGCTGCTAACTACGACGACATAAGTGGAAAGTCACTAAATGTCAACGCGCTGCCGGCATTGTAATCAACGCTTTTGACATTTGCTGACTCTTAGCCAGCATCGCTTACGGCACCACCTAGAGCTTATATAGTATATAGTATACGTGCCTTACGCCATGAAAATAATTAAGCAACTGAAATAGCCCCTTGGCATTTTTACGCAATCTTTTCACTTCGATTGAGATCGTTTAGCATTCGGCGAGCATACAGTGCATTTGTTGCTTTGTTATTGTTCAACGAAGGGTCGTTCAGTAGGGTTTTCATCACTTCGTCTTTGTGCTCAGGCATTTATTTGTTCGTTTTCTTATTGTGCGCAACCCTTATTGTTCGATTTGATATGCGTTGTCCTTACAAAACTTCTTTGCCATTTCGGCGATGAGTTTCTAAAGACGTTTTGTTCTTTTCGCCCATTTCTTTCGAGCCTAATGAGGCGTATTTAGCAAATCTTTTGATTATGAGCGCATACGTTTTGTATGCAATCGAATGATTTTCAAATTCAAAAGTGATTTTTAAATATTTACGCAATCAAGTGGAGGCACATACGCTATATTTAGTCTAATGTACACACAGAATTCGTTACAAAATTATTTTTGCGAAAGTCTTTTGGGTGGTTGCGACTACGAGTAACTTTTCTTAAGCTTATTCCTCTGAAATGTTCATAGAGCTTGAAATAAAATCAGAAATAATAGTTTTCGCTCTCTTGTCCTATAAAAGAAGTATAAATAATCCAATCAATCAAGTCTGATGACCCTCTATATATTTTTCTGAAAAAAATTAAATAACCGGTCAATTTAAAAATCCCCGGTTTTGCACATAGATGCCGCTACTAGAATTAAGCCCAGTGTTTGGAGATGTTCAAGCGTAATAAACCCAAGTTTCTTCGTCGATATGTGACAATGCATGAAACATGGCTTCGTCATTTTACTCTGGAGGAATCGGCAGTCATCTAAGTGAACTGCACAAGATGATGATGATTTTTTATTGACTACCTTGAAAAAAGAGACTATATAAACAGTAACTATCTTTACTATCGTTGATGGGTCGCTATAATCAGATAACTATGTTGAATAAAAGAACAGGAATCTTTACAAGAGATGTATTTTACTACGGGGCCTATAGATTTCTAATTTATTGATTGACTGTTAAAATACATTTCCCAATATTAATGAAATGTATTTATAGTAGGATTTTCAATACAAAAATATCAAGAGCAGTCTTCATTTCGCTGAAAGACATGCATAATAAACAACAAACTTACATTAAAAGTCAATATAACTCAGGATCCTCGTCGCAGCATTAAGAAAATCGTATAATTTGTTGTTTGTCTCTTAAAAATATACATGTGTTTCAGCGTTCTATTTCGTCGATCTCTCATAGAATAGTTCCTTTTGAGTTTATTTAATTTGCCATACTATATTCTCAAAATCTTGGCAATTAAGCCAACAACTCAAAGG
>NW_017534475.1:554277-569784 GCF_001853355.1 Bactrocera latifrons
AAAGCAATGAAAATATATTATTCTTGGAACTTAAGATCTACTGTGTCAAATCCAAATTAGCACTAACAGTATCGATAAGAAACATACATACATACATATATTAGCTGATGGAAAACGTTTGGTAATAAAATTCTGGGAATGTGACAATAGAATTGCAATTCTATTTCAAGTTTCCGCATGTAGGCGGATGACTAATTCAAGAATTACATTTTCGAAAAATTTATTGAATAATTTTATTTTATGGTTTAAAAAATTATTTGACATTTTATCTCGGGCAGTGTGCGAGTTGCCAATATGGTACTATGCTTCAGTTTCATTAAACAATACATTATACGTAGATACATATGTTTTCATCTCAAGCAAATCATCATTACTCCTACCATTGTCTATGCACTTAGTTGAGGATGACGAGTATCGAGCACGCCCACGCGCCACAAATATCCTGTCACTTAATTGTGGCACTTTATTAGATTTTAAAAAGTTCATTCGAGCATGAACGCAAACACTCGCTCAAACACATTTCCACTTACACCAGAAAATGACTCCCTGCAGCCCCTTCAGATATCTGTGCTTGCATTAGTAGTCTTCGCTGCCTTTGCATATGCACCGTCAAGCTGCGCGTGGATAATTAAATTCAATTCATTGGCATTGTTAGTGTCTTATCTTCGTCTGTATAAGAGGTGAGGAGGGGGTGGACACGTTTGTATGCCAATTTTGGCTGCTTTGTACTCCAATAAGTGCGTGTGAGTGTGTGTGTGCCACAATTTCGATTTGATTGAATTAAGCCTGGAACTTGTTGTCAGTTAATAAAGGTCAACGTTGTTGCCGATATTGTCAGGCTTTCGACGTTATTGTTATTGGTGAAGACGTTGTTGTTGTTGTTATTATTGCTGTTGCTACTGACAACGATGGCACGTCGCCACTGTGGCGGCGCTAAAATTGCATGGCGGGCCATCGCATGTGCGTATCCCGTTGCCTCGGCGACACAGGGTGCCACTGCAACATCGTCAACAACAGCAAAAGCAACAGCGCTAATGCCAAACAGCAGCGACAACATATTGCAGTCACTGTGTTGCTCCTTCTACAACATACTTACACATGCATGCATATGATGGATAATGTGTCTGTGTGTGTGTGCATGTAATATTCATACATCCTTCCCACTTTTGACTGCGTGGTTATGTGCGTTACGCTTTCGCCTGATTCATCTCCAGCTCCTGGCCATTATTGACAGCCGCAACATGTGGCCCCAAGTCGACGAGCGCAAAGGCTCACTACATAAAAGCTCAATAAAGGAATTTTCTACATTGTTGTTGTGCTGAGTGTTCACTTTATGAGTTTAAGAGTATGAATCCATTCCCCGCGAACACATTTTATGCCTTAATGCTGCGTGAAATTTTGGGGGAGTTTCAATTTCACTTTGAGCTAAGCGTTGAGGGTGTCTTTAACCTAAAAGGCTACGGGCAGGGGTTGTTGTGTTGTTTTTGTTGATTGTTCATGATTATACGTTTTTATTACCATATTGCTGTTCACACTTAAGTGGGTGGCCGTGAGTGGAAATTTATCCATCGTAATCGTGTTTATTTTATTAGCTCCCCTTCCTTCGCATCTATCCTTGTAGACTTCCTTTCTACTCTTCCTTCGCCGCTGACATGGAAAAACATGTGTTTCGATATTAATGCGTTAAAACAATGAAATCATTGAAACAATATGCTGTGAGACAATGTTCGCCGTAACTCGGTTGTTTGTTAGTGTCCTTAATCATAAGTGCCTTGGGTGGTAATTGAATAAATGAAACACATTACAAACCTATTATTGCGATTATTGTCTAATTAAAACTTCCTAAATAACTATCGAGTGTAGTTGTATACTTTATTGAGTGTAGAAGAAATTGAAAAGTTTTTCGAGAATTTTTTCCCTTAAACAATACACTCCCTCTACTGCAGAGATAAAGAGATCCCCAACTCTGCTCTCACCGGAAATGTGAGTACCGCTCACCTACCGAACTTTTACAGTTGATTGGATTGGGTAGGTTTTGACGTTTTGCAATTTGAATGACTGGAACGGCCAGATTGAAATTATACCAAAAATATATGTGAATGGAGGGATTTGGTGAGGCTGTTCAAGATCGCTAATAAAAATTTAAAACAACGAGAATGAAAGAAAATGCGAAATTGAAATATATTTCAGCAAACGTTTTTCATTTCCAATTACAAATGATTAAAAAAATTATTATTAATGATTAAATATTGAAAGATCGAATGTCAGTGATGTTAATATACCATAAAATCATAAAAAAGGATTTAAGTAGTTTCGCCATATATTAAAAGTCCAATATATAATAATTTGCAATCGTAATAAATGTTGAGTGTTTTAATTTAAAATGCTCAAAAATTCTTAATTAGTTCGTTCTGGCCATAATGGAAAATGTTATAAAAAACGCTTATTTTGAGGCGCTCTCACGCTGGAATAAGTTGGGCATCCCATTATCCCTGCTCTACTGCTACTATAATAAGAGTTTGTATTATTCTCTTACATCCCCAGGCTCTCAGAGTATATTATAACAACAGTAATGAAAAATGTTCGCGTTAAGTCCAAACGGGAAGCTAGCTAAAATTGGTAGGACATCACACTTCAAAAAGATGAAAAGAAGACAAAATTCAGTGTTGGACTCAGAGGGGGGAATGGTCGACACAAAGCGATCCATTTATTTATTCATAAAAAAAAGGGGACAGAGCTTAAAGTTGACGAAGAAAAATCAAGAAAATGGTGCCGACCAACAAAACAAAAAACCCAAAGAAATGGAAAATATTATTAACAGCTTAATAAATAAATTTAAAGGTCTTTTGGATAATGACAACGTAATGCGACGATTGAAGCTCAAAGGTGAACTTGATCACTGGCAGTGCGGTTGGGGGAGGCAGCAAAAGTCAAAAGACAGCACGTTACCGACTAATGCATTGGAAACGTTGAAGAACTGCGAAGTAGATCTACAAGGTGCGTTCCAAAGTAAACAGGACTTTTTGAATCTAGCGCTCCCTGGTGGCGCGATTTATATGTCGAGTGGTCCGTCAGAATCTGGTATCTTTATAGATTTTCCAGTGAGAATTTCATGACATTTCATAGATTGGAAGTGAAGTTATTGTGTTACTGGTACGAAAACGAGCTTCTAACAAAGAGCCAACATTAAATTTTGTTTTAAAATTGATACAACTTTTACCGAATTGATGAAACAAGTTTATGGCGATGATTGCCCATCCAGTAGCAGGGCGCACGAGTGGTTTCAACGTTTTCAGAGTGATCGTGAGGACATAAATGACGACCTACATATATGTGTGCCAAACAAAATCGGTGATCACCGGAAATTCCATCGAACTTAGGAATTTGGGTTTACGAAAGGTGTGTGCACGGTTTTTCCGCAAAAATTGACTGACGACCAAAAATTGCTCAAGTTCCGACATTCGAAGGACGATTATTTGAACAAAAATCACATTTTCACCATTAACCACTCCCCGTATATACCTGATATGACACCGTGCGAATTCTTCCTTTTCGGAAAAATGCATTTGCCTATGAAAGGGAAGCGTTATGCAGACGTAGACGCCATTCAAAAGGCTTGCACCGGCATATTGGCGGCCATACCGGCCAACGAGCTAAAACACTCGGGTAGGCATGCTTTTGGACCGCGCAAAAAGCTGTAATGCGGCCGAAGGAAACTATTTTGAATAAAATAAATTGATTTTGAAGAAAAAACCTTCGTTATGTTTGTTTTAAAGTCCTGTTTGTTTTGGAACGCACCTTGTAAATCCTATAATTTATAATTTTCTTCGCATACCCTGTTTCGACACCTCGCCGCATAAAAACGTGGTTGAGAATAATCTTCATGTTTCAAGTTTCCGATTCATGCTGATTGCTTTCAGTTAGATCAATAAGGCATGTAGAATTAAAAAATATTTTCTGATTGTTTGAAATCTGTGAAACGAACCTTAACGTTCCCTTGAAAGTTGTGGCTTCGAAACCAGCTAGGAACAATGTTTTCTGTGTCTACAATAACAACGAACTTCAGTAGTCCAATTCGGCATGATCAAACGATTTCACATAGTGAGGCTCAGTTACTTCTGAACGTCCTAAAATTGTCGTCGGGGTAGTGTTCAATATCAAAAATATATTTTTGGATTTGCAAAGGTAAATTTGTTAAATCCAATGGCAGTCGTATCCCCGACCGACGACTTTTTATGCGAATAAGAGCATCTCCCAAGTGCAACTTAATTACAATTTATGACAAACTTGTCATATTGTGCACCTACAGATACATACATTCGTACATATGTATATCTCCCACCCTCAATTCAAACGAAATGACGCATTCACTGACAGTTGGTGACGTTAATGCCAGCGAAATGAACCGCAAATTATGATTTAAGTCAATCTATTCAAATTGCATAATTTGTCATATATTCATTGCAAGCTTGAAGTGGGCAACGAAAACAATTGTTGCTGATTAAAATGCAAAAAAAAGAAACAAACATTTCAATTACGCGGAATGAATGAGAATACAAGCTAAGCAACTCGTGCACGTATAAATAACAAATTAGTAAATCTATGTATCTTTACACGAGGGTGCCGCACGGGGCGAGGAAAGGAATACTGATTGTAAGTGAAGGGAGAAATATTGCTTGAGAGCATGTCTTATTTTTCTTCATTATTTTATTGAGTTGAGTGGAGTTCAAGTGGTCTGCAGATTCAATTAAATTATGACGGCCGAATGAAATATTGTACAAATTAATAAAATATTCCTAGTTCTTTTCTCGACTTTTCATAGGAGAAACTTTGTGTTATAGGAATGCTATATTTTTATTTTATTTTATTTTATTTTATTTCCATCTTATTTATTCAATTTGTTCGCAAAGTTCAATTATTTAATACCAATTTGCTGCAAAACGCTATACGATTTATTAGTGTCTAAAAATAATTAATTACACCCTGAACCGAGTCGGAGACCCTCTTAAGTATATATACATATCTATATACATATATATAAATGATCATTATTGTAAAGACCTTTCTTGACGAACAAAGATCAAACTTTACAGGTCCCTCATCATTTTCGTCCTGCTATATGGTGCGGTGGTGTGGACAATGACATCATCTCATGTGTCGGCCTTAGGAGTGTTCGAGAGAAAAGTTTTGCGGAAGATTGAAGGTCCTTTGCGCATTGGCAACGGCAGTTAATGGAATGATGAGCTGTACGAGATATACGGCCACATTGAAATATTTCAGCGAATCAAGGGACACCTGCTGCGCTGGCAAGATCATGTTGTCCGGATGGAAGAGAACGCTCCAGCTATGAAAGTTTCCGATTCAGTTCCCGCCGGTGGAAGAAAAGGAAGAGGAAGTTGGAAAAATCAGGTGGAGAACGAACTGGCTCAACTTGGTATCTCGAATTGGCGCCAAATAGTGAAAAGAAGAAATGACTGCCGCTCTATTGTTACCTCGGTTATTACCGCATAAGCGGTGTCCACGCCATTGAAGAGGCAGGAGTACTTGTATAAGAAATCGGCGTAATGAGTTTGTTTTATTTGTACTTTTTGTTTCTTGAATATATGAACGCTAACTAGTCTACAGTTTTTGAGTTATCGATCTGAAATTCTGCTTCTTCTTCCTTCTTTCCCTAAGAATCGACTCACTTGTCGGAACCGCCAATATTAGTTTGATGACAAAGTGGTGATAGAGATCGAAAAGAAGGGAACGAAGTTAACCCTTAATGTTTCCTTAGAAGGGTATTATAACTTCGGTTCAGCCCAAGTTAATTTTTGTTATGGTTTTTTATATACAAAACAGGTCAATCGTAATGTCTTCGGTCCACCATTGTAAAACACATTTTTTGGCAAAATTAGTTTTTTATTCAACATACTTACCTAGGTTATACACTGATTATAGCGACCCTTCAACTTTTCGATACTATTTTTGTAGTACGATTTGCTCTTTGCTTCAAAATAGGCCTCAGTTTCTTCAATATCTACTCAGCGAGCATTCTTTTGAAATCTGAGAACAGGAAATTGTCGTCGGGGACCAGATCTCAAGAATACGGCGGATGCGGAAGCAACTCAATGTTAATTTCATGGATTTTTGTCATCGTTCACTCTGATGACTGTCGATTAGATTTCGGAGTGAAATAGTGATGCTTTAACTGTATTTTTCCTTCAACACGCCAAATTCCTTCCATTTTTCACAATAATAAAAGTTTTTCACTCAAAATTTTATAATCCACAAACTCATGATCCAAAAGCTGTCAAATTTATGCATGCGCCTTTGGAAGAATAGGACTAAATAAAAATGTATTTATTTCTAGTAGAGCCATCTGTGGGTCAGCCCGTGGACATGCCAATTGTAATGTATCCCGTCAATTTTCTATTTTTAGTCTTACGTATGTCGATTTTTAGCATAAGATTTGTTGTAAATCCTCCATTTTTTACTGCTGTTTTCTTTCGTTTTGACACCTTTGGTTCACATATGCACACACATACATATATATATATACATATATAAGTGTGTGGGGAATTCAGCTTTTCTGTGAGCCACTTTGTGGCGAATAAACCCAGCTCGGCTCGCATGTCTGCTGGTAATTCGTCAACGCCCGCGGGGGTTATCTATTGCACACACAAATTTTGTTTACCACACAGCTATGCACCACACACACATGCATATATGTATACATAAGAGTGGATCATACGTTTGTATTTTTGTGTACATATGGCTGACTACATTTGGTTGCTATTGCATTACTAGCTTGAGAGTTGCTGACGTCTGTCATATATTTATTTTTATATGTTGATATAAGTATGTGTGTGTATGCGTGTTAATGCTTGTGAACCGCTTTTAGTTTGCCCATTTCTCTAAATTTGTTGTTTTATATTTCGGTTCCGTTTCCATGATGATAAATTAATGTAGATGGGCTATTTGCTATTTGAATTTGAGTTGCCATTTATTTGATTAAATGAATTTGTTACAGTAATATTTTTTCAGCGGAGACATAATAAATTGGATTAAACGCATTAAGTGACACCGATTTGTGGGATTGGAGACTTTGTTTATGTACATATTTATCTGTGCATATATGTATTTGTATATCATATATTTCAGTAATGTTTGCTATGCTATTTTCTACCAATACTATATTAAGATGGGTTGGAGAGTTACATATTTTATGGTCAACATGATTCACTTCGGCTACACTTTGGACTTATTGGAATAACGCTAGTTGGTTAAAGTCCTCACGACCAAATAGAACTCCTTATTGACCGTCTGTCTCTGCGGAACGAGTTTCTGATGCACCAAACAACGAATATTGAAAAAAAAAACAGTGAGCATCACTTTGATTTTGAGCGGCTTTGGCGTGGGTTTTCGGTTGCGACTCGTTTTTCCCCTTCATTCCGATGACTGTTGACTTGTTTGCATGTTAAACTCATAAATCCATGTTCCATCTACTGTCATAATGCTTTTTATGAATGTGGGATCGCAAATCGCACTATTAAGCAAGAGACCTGTTTAAGGTAATATTTTTGAAAAAAAAATTAGCTTTACCGCTATGAGTCGAGCAAGAACACGTTTCATACCCTAAATAGCTAATAAAATCATTCAAACGAACTCGCTAGAGATGTCGCGCTCTCTTGCCATCACTCTTGCCATCACTCTAGCACTTGCTTGACAATTTTCAAACACTATTTTCTTCACTTTTTTAATATTTTCATCAATTGAAGAGGTCGAAGATCGTCCGGAACTAGGCATATCTTCAGTGAATAAGAACAGTTCTATCAACTAAGTAACATTATTTTTTTTTAAAAAATCATTCTTCACGTCTCTTAACCATATACTTATTTTGGGTATTATTCTGATCCTTTCCGCCTAAATTGATAAATTTTAGCTTCGTTCTGTGGAATTAATAACAAATGATGGCAATATATTCCGCCTCAATTTGTAAAATAGCGTTTCTATTACAAGAATTCACATAAACGAATATACATACATATATGTATGTATCAAAAGATACACAAACACACAGCCACATACATACGTATATTCATTTGCAGGCATCCTTCAAAGTGAAGATTTCTATCTTCAAACAATTATAATTGAATTAAATGAATCGAATTCTTGTTGTTATTGTTTTTCTTATTTTTAAAGTTCTTTTTATTGTAGGGAGTAAAACGTCAACAGGTGTTTTCGCACAATTCTCAATAACTACAAATAGAAAACAAACATTTTTCAAACTCGAAACAAGCATTAGGTGGCAAAGTGAAGTGATGCGTAGGAAGGAATACATACCATATATCTTTGGAAACTCTGCTCAAAGCGAGGTAAGCATGTGAGTGGCAGGTTATTACACTTTTATTCCTATATGTTTGTATGTACATATATATGGTTACGACGGAGGCATAGAAGTCATGTTTCCAAAATTAATTAATCAAGAACACAGACATTGCCGACGGACATTCGGGCCACGTTGAGGTCACCTCTTCAAGTGCAAGTCTGTGGCAGCGCAGCGCTATAGGTGCATGAGCAATGTGCAACTTGCCCCACGTAGGCATACACGGCAACGCCCCTTTCTGCTCGCGTCAACTGCTGGAGCGTGTGTAGCTTTGTTGCTTTCTGCGGTTAATTAAATGATTGATGCGGCAGCTTCAGCGAAGTAGCATTCTTTCTTTTACTCTACACTTCTTCAACCACAAACAATTAAACATACATACATACATATGTAATACCATATACATATATGTATGTACGTTCGTACATATATTAACTATTTTATTACGCACATAAATATGTACATATGCGTGCGCATCGACAGTGGAATGCTGGCTACTTTCAGCGGAGCCTCTCGGAACTGCATTGCAAAGCCTCTATGTAAGCGTTGAAGTGCCAAAAAGCTGCGTTAAGTGCGGAGCAGTCGGTGTGGTCAGTGGTTTGCTGAACTAAAATTGAGTTGCATTTGTTGCTGCCCGCGTAGGCTTGCCACTGGGCGGCAACCCCATAATTTGGAGCGTTAAAGGGAGGCGGACAGCTGAAATTGCCGGCTTCTTGCCTTGGCTTGTTGGCCGGTAGCTTCTTTTTGTTTGCATGGTAAATAAATTGGCGAGTTTTCGAAAATGGTTGAGCATAATGATTGTTTAAACTCATTGATGCCTGGCCTGCGGGCCATTTTAACACTTCACGCCTCACTTTGGGTGTGGTAGTACTTAGCGCTTGATTGCACTATTATTGCTCTAATTGGTGTACGAGTATATGTGGGAATGTGATGGCGCGTAGATTGATTTGGAAGAAAAGTTACATTAATTGAAAATAATGAAAATAATACATTTAATAATTATAAACTTATTTAAGGAGTACCGCTGTGTGAAGGAGTGCCGCGTGGATTTATACGATGCATTGATTTACTGATCAATATTATATGGTATGTAATTTTTTCGAACCTTTTGAATAAAATTCCGTTTTTGGCTACATGTTGACTAGTTTTTAGTTCTCCATCAAAGTAATATATTATTTTAAAGCCCTAGAGATAGACGTATTTATAGGAAAACGATTCGGCTTAAATAATATGGTAGTCGAAAAAGTATTTTCGTATTTTGTCAGTAGATGTCGTTGAACCTGTGAGAATTACTTGTCGCCTTTTTTCGCCGAGAAACCAGAAAAGTTTTACACTGATGGAATAATAAAATAGCAAAAAGTATTTGACCAAAATGGTACATATTTGGTTCATTAAATTTCATGATAAAAAAAAAAAGAATTAAGAATTTGAAGCTTGATTAGAAATACGAAATTACTTTTCACTGGTTATCCCCGTCAAAACAGTGGAGTAACTATGACGTACTTTGCCTAATGTCTCTTCATTTAAATGCACCTATGTATGTATAGTGTAAGCATAAGAGCATTTTGGGTGAGTACGTAACACCTGGTGATTTGTCTTGAATTTTCTGCGCTTTTCGTATAGTGAAAATGTTTCTGAAGAACCCAACCAGCATAATAATAAATGGTTCTAAAGTCAGCTTGTCCTAATATCGGTATGCTTATTTCTTTATGCAAGTATACTGGTGTACATTTAAATACTGTTATACACTCACGGCCAAGTTAAAGTACACACCTCTAAATGCCAATATATCGTGAAGGTAATATAGAAAAAATATTTACATTTGTAC
This sequence comes from Bactrocera latifrons, assembly GCF_001853355.1. NCBI lineage: Eukaryota > Metazoa > Arthropoda > Insecta > Diptera > Tephritidae > Bactrocera > Bactrocera latifrons. The sequence goes on from NW_017534475.1 coordinate 564,471, forward strand.
GTGTGTATTTCCAACAAATACGCACACGGTAGTCTTTTACGACATGTCGCTGTTTGCTACAGCCACTACCGTAACCGCTTAAAGAAACCGACAAGTCCGCATTTCTTCCAAGCTCATTTGCTTGATGAAGGCGTAAATTTCAAAAGTGTCAACTATGCGATAAGCAAACATGACCGCTGTCACGAGCTGGCAACATTTTAGCTGCACGTACGTATAAATGTTTGTATGTGTGCGAGTGCGTGTACGTTTGAATGTCCGTAGGCACTCGTGCGGCACATGCGTCAATGCGCATGCGCGACCACATTTAAACAATTTGTCGTACAAGTGGCATTCTTATCTTGTAGGCATTTAAATTTAATGACTTAACTGCTGTTCGGTCCCACAGCTAAAGTCGGTGGAAATATGTGAAACATGCTTTTAAGCGTTTAATTGATAACGAATGCGTTGAAGTGGTCGTAAATTTGTTCTGGAACTAAACTATTTGGTTGCGAATGCATGATATTTTAAACAAATTACTTAGTTACCTTAATTGTGATTGGAAAATAATTAAAAGACAATTATAAATAAGTCTTACCTTTCAAAAATCTTCTTCATGAACTGTAGGGTTGCCTTCTATTTTTTTTTTTTTTTTTTTTTTTAAAGAGAGTTTTTTTTTACTAATTCCCGAGTATTAAATTTGCTAGCACCACAAACTCGACAACAATTTGGGTAGAGAAATCGCAGTGGAGCTCATGTCAGCCCTTGTCTCAATTAGAACTACAACGCAACAATTGTAGAGACTTTCACTACTTTAGCGACTGAACATTCCGAGCTCTTTTATACAAAATACCGCTATTAGTTCGCAAAAGACGTTAACGAAAATGCTTTAGAGAGAGAGAGAGTGAATAGTAACAGGAGACGAAAAGTGGATCAAATACGACAATAATGTGCGAAAAGATCATGGTCCAAGCGTGGTGAAGATCAACAAATGTTCGCAAAGCCAGAATTGACGCCTCGAAAGGTTATGCTGAATGTTTGGTGGGATTGGAAAGGAATCATCCATTATGAGCTGCTTCAGCCTGGTATGAAGTTAACCGAAGTTCGAAATTATTTATATTGTTTTTATGGGGTTAACGGAAGTATTGATCCGATTCAGCCCATTTTTGGCAGACAGGCACAATAGGTACTTGGGTCCACATAATTGGTACTTGGGGCTTGAATAGTTTTAGTCCGATTTCGAAAAAATTTGATCACATACCTCAAGGATACGTTCAAAGTTTTATCCAGATACATTGGTTGTTGATTTGTATACTAGGAATTAAAAGAAATAGATGGAATCTAAAGTATCCGCCCATTTTCGCACAGAAGTGTAGGAATATCCGGATTGTATTACTAGCCGAATTTGGTTGAAATCGTTCGAGAAGTTCCAGGGATATGTTTAACTTTTTCTCAAGTCGTCGTTTGCTCGGAAATACGAACGGACGGGATGATATTTTTCCATATTTTAACTCGTCGCACCAACCTGACCTACTATATACCATATATCCATTATATGTACATAAGCCTATATCTAACTAGATTAGTTTTAGGTGATACAAACAACCGTTAGGTGAACAAAATTATTATACCCTCAAGCAACATGTTGCAAGAGCATAAAAACTTAAAACTAACTTTCAATGTAATTAGAAACCATACATAAGGCTCAGTCCAGCCGCAAACAGCTCGCTGATACGCTACCGAACTGTTGTAATCCAACAAGTTTCTGCAAAGTAAATCCTCTGTTATTGTTCTCGTATCATTTATTATTAAATGTGGAAATTAGCCAATTTAGTTCGATAGATCTTTTCTTCTTTTGTAAGATTTAGACGAAAATTGGTGCAGAAAGCTCTGCTTGGTATCCATGGGAAAGTGCTTGGGCAAAATCACTTTGTGGGGTTAAAGTGACTTGCAAACTACAAAGTTTCTTTTTATGTGAAATTGCAAAAATAGTGATTTTTTAAAGATTTTTATAAAAAAAAAAATTGGCAATTCTCACGCAAACTCGATTTTCTAAATATGTACATATGGATGTGTTAGTGAACTGCTGTTGCCTAGACGCTTTAATTCATAAATTATGAATATTTAAGGCACCTGAACTTTAATCCCATCGTCGCGTCATTCAGAATGTGTTTTCGTCTGACAGTTCCCACTGTTTGGGTCATTGTGAAATGTTGTTGTTAAATATTTCTACGAAACAATTCGGTTTTACATTAATTTAGAGCTGAAACATTACAATATGAGGCTAATCCAGTTTACCACAACATTAATAATAATAACAATTATTTGTGGAGAACTATCAAAAGGGCAGAAAAAAACGACTCCAATAACAACAACAAATACAAATAACGACCGAATATAACGGCTACAAGACTAAACACTAAATTCGTGTGGGTAAATAACAGAAAATACCAAAAAACATACACACCCAAATACGCAGGTATGTGTGTGTGTGGCACCAACGGGCAATAACTGCAAGACAAACATTCTAAAAGCAAACGATGTCATTAATTTACGCATAAAATTTTATAATTTATGACAACGAACGCGCCACAGCTTCACCATACGGCCAATTGAGTTGAAGCGCGGTGTGTGTAAGTGGTCGAGAGGGGAATGCAAATGTATAGGTACATATGTATGCACAGCGCCAGCGCCGCTTTAAACCAAAACACCACAAGTTCAATAAGAGTATAAGCGCGGCCTAAGAATACAAGTGGTCAAGAGCGCCTAGTCAATGTGGTTGTAATATTTGTTGTTGCTTTGCTCATTCTCCTCGTCGACATCGTCGATACGTTAAAATCGTTTTTAAGAGCGATCATAATTATGTCTACGCATAAAAATCACATAAATTCGAGTATAAATACGGCGCGCGCGCAACCGCATTGCCAAGCCGGAGAAGCTCCACGTAATCAGATGTGCGTGTATACATATGTGTGCGGAGACAATGAGGTGGCGCAGGGAATAAAAAAGTATTCAAAGTAAAGATTTAGAACGACATGCCACAAACCGTGTCCGAATAATAAATGATGGCGCTTAAAGATTTTCATAAATACAAAAAAGTTATGAAAACGCTGCACTGCCAACAACAAGAAGCATACAATAAGCCTTACGCACATTAGTAATTAAAGCGGTATATTATAAGAAAGATACAACAAATTGTGTCATGTTCTTTGTGGCATAATCAAACATTTGGTGGACAAAAATCTCTGCGCCACAACGAAATCATTTCTCATATTTGTCTTTTCTGGCGCTTGACATCACCACTGCTGCACAATATGTACCGAAGGAAAGGGTAAAACTGAAAGTCAAAAGTCACCTTTGCTACTTTGTTGCCTGCATACATTTGACGTCTGATACCTTACCGTCACAGCGCGCTCCGTAGCTCTCTTCATCATCTCTGCATCCCATCATCGGTAGCCGCAACAAGTGGCAGAATCGCCAGCATCCCCGGGTTGTATGTGGTGCTGCACACTTGGCTACTTGAGTGAAAATCCGTTGGCAATCATTAATAATATCACTACAGCCGGGACATTCGCGACGACGACGACGACGACGACGACGATCACAAAAACTGTCCATTTTTGATTTAGCGTTGTCGTTATAAACAGATCCTCATTGATCGTTGATTGCTGATCGCGCAAGTCTCACGACTAAGCGCGACTTTATGAGCTCGCATTGCAACTTTATCTCATTCATCGCTGCCGTGATGCTACCCATACGTTGATGGTGGTGGTGGTGGTGGCCCTCGCGTTTTTGCTAACCGCCTTGTGGTCTTCATCATTTCACATTCTCAGCTCTTCAATCATCCGTTGCATTGTTGTATTGGCATTCTCGGTTGCGGTTGTGTTGCATTGCACTAAATCACAAGTGGTTGGCTGCTCGTATTCAAATGATTCTCGCGACGCTCACTTAGTTATCCTGACCTACCGATGTACATACGTATGCATGTGATAACTCTTTGCGCCAATCATTTATTCAGTTTTTTACTTTTCGAATGGGTTGCATAAAATCATATGTATTCCACATGAGAGTTTTTTCAGAAATATTGACTTATTTATAGTTGTTGTAAGTCTTAGATAAATGATCTAAGGATCTAATGTTCATCGTTGCAACACCGGCATCCTAGTTGCATCGGCTATTCCATCACATTCCCACACCCTTGCATGAAACCAGCAACTTATACGAATTGTTGAAGCGCTTCTAAAAGAGACAATGTATTTATTTAAGCCACATTTATAAGAATTCAGCTAAATGTTCCTCTGAATTTCAGTCACTGCTTAACTAGAGTTGGAACTGCCAGTGAATGAAAAGTGAAAAGAAAGCTGTAATTTTGAACTCTAGTGGGGATATGCCTTAAAATAAATGGTTGTGACATGAATTTACCCAATAAATATTTTTGATTTTTACCAACGTGCGAGGATAAGAATTCATAAAAATCAATCGTAAAAAGCCAGTAGATAAGTGTAACCCTTGGTGATCTCATGCGAACACTCCATGGTAATACCTGGAGTTCTAATAGAATTCGGACATACCTCCTAGAACATTAAAAAAAATCACTTGTTCTTCGGGAACGGCGAATATTTCATAAAATTTTAATCTTCAGCTGCAAGAACTATAAGCGATTTCAATTTGGCTCAGTAGGCTCGAAATTCTAAATGGCATCAATGCAGTACTGGCCGCTAATAAGTGAAGATTATGTATACCTATGAATTGACCTATCGGTATCACTGTCGCCCACTTATGGACCAAAAACCATATCTCATTAACTACTCGACCGATTTCAATGAAATTCGGTATATAATATTTTCTTAACACCCTAATGACATGTACGAAATATAGGTGAAATCGGCTCACAACCACGCCTTCTTCACATATAACGCTATTTCGAATTCCATCTGATGCCTTCTCTGTATAATATGTACATTAGGAACGAATGATGATAGCGGAATAAAACTTTACACAAATACGTTATTTGAGCTGTGGTATCCCCTGTGGAAAAATTGTCGTGATCGGACTATAACTTTTCAAGATCCCTGATATCGAACACAAAGAACTCAGTGCCTAACCTAACCTAACCTAATTTTTCACCGAAAATATCGGTAAATCTGTCAGATATTTTCATGTAATTCAGAGGGCATAATTTTTATACTCTCGCAATAAAGTTGCTAATAATGGTATATATCCTCAGATATATGGTTACATATACCAAAGTGACCAGGGTAACGAGTAGAGTTGAAATCCGGATGTCTGTCTATCCGTCCATGCAACTTGAGTAAATTGAGATATCTTGATGAAACTT